>NC_048300.1:35795765-35885234 GCF_013100865.1 Trachemys scripta elegans
AAAAACAACAAGGAGTCTGGTGGCACCTTAAAGACTAACAGATTTATTTGGGCATAAGCTTTCGTGAGTAAAAACTTCACTTCTTCGGATGCTATGCATCCGGTTTTTACTCACGAAAGCTTATGCCCAAATAAATCTGTTAGTCTTTAAGGTGCCACCAGACTCCTTGTTGTTTTTAACAGTTTTCAAGTACATAAAAGGTTGTTACAAGGAGGAGGGAGAAAAATTGTTCTCCCTAACCTCTCAGAACAGGACAAGATGCAATGGGCTTAAATTGCAGCAGGAGTGGTTTAGGCTGGACATTAGGAAAAATTTCCTGTCAGGGTGGTTAAGCACTGGAATAAATTGCCTATGGAGGTTGTGGAATCTCCATCATTGGAGATTTTTAAGGTTAAAAAAAACTCCTGCCAGGGATGCTCTAGATAATACATAGTCCTGCCATGAGTGCAGGGGACTAGACTAGATGACCCCTCGAGGTCCCTTCCAGTTGTACAATTTTGTGAAAACATACAGCATGGCAACAGAAAGATTAAACTTCTTAAGAATTGTAAGTCAGTTGGAAGACAAAGGTCATGATTAAAAAAAAAAAAAAAAAATCTCGTGAGGATTCTGGAGTCTTTTTTCCATTAAGTTTGGATTTAAATTCTTAAATGGAGAACTCCTCATTAAGAAAGGATGAAAACAGGAATAAGATTACACTTGTACATAGGAAATAATTATTTGACATTCTCTACTTAAAGGAAAAAAGGACTGATTTTGTCAAAAGTAACTATCGATTCCCCACTCTCTCCAAGTCTGTCTGTCTCTTGGTTTCTTAAACATACAGGATTGTGTATTCTAAAAGTTATTTTTTTAATATCGAATATTTTGAGGTATACTATTTATTAGATTATCGCATGGAGGCATTTAGGATTTTGTGCAAGAATGTATTTAAGGCAAAGATGGTAGTAAGGCCTATAGCTAAGGTTGCTTAACACTTTATAACAGAAAACAGGAACTTTCAAATGTAAGTTTGCCAAATGTGGGCTGAAATTGTGCATGTTTCCTCTCTCAGGCTGAACCAAACTTTTTTTTTTTTTTTTGAGGATGTTTCAGCAAACAATACAGCCATCTTCAAAAATGGCAAAACTGCTTATTTTCCCGTAAGTTCAATGTTCACTTTTTTCCAGCCATTTCTTAGACCTCTAGAGCAACTACACTGTTTGGGGGGGGGGCAGGAGGGGGGACTTAAGGTTTGGTAGGGGGGTAAGCTCTGATGGGGATCTAAGACAGATTTCCTTTTGTTGACCACATGAAGATCCACCAATACTTGGCTAGCTTAAAAGCTTAAGAGGATCCTCATTTGCACACATTCAAATCTTGTCAGAAGCTTGCTTCTAAAATTTTTAATATTCCTTTTGCATTGAATATGCTCCTTAGCCCTAATGAGCTTGAGCTCCAGACAAGACAGCAGAAGCTGCCACCTCTTGGCCTAATGAAAAGAAAGCTGGGCTAGGAGCCAGGAGACCATGAAGTTCTAATCCTCACTCTTCTACTGATTTAGTAGGTCTGCACACTTCCCAGCCCCTAGCTAAAACCTCTACCTAGGAGACAAGCAAGCATTTTCTCCGTTATACAGATGTTGCAAGTTACAGATTGCAGGTCACTTCTCTACCACAGCTGGGAATAAAACCTTGTCTTTAATATGGCAGACTCAAATCATCCATTGCCACTGTATTTCAAAATGAATATGGCAAATCTGTCCTTGGCTATGCTGTTTGTAACCAATGGACCCCACTCCCATTAACAGCCTGAAGCAGAGCCCAGAAATCCTGATCCTTCATACCCACTGAGTAGTTCTGACATTGACACAGCTCCCAAATAATCTCATGTTTTAACTGAGGCGCTCAGACATTATGGTGATGGGGGAGGGGAACTATATAAATACTTAACAGATAACACTTATATTGTATACTTATTTCCTATTAACTGTATGCTTCTCTGAAAGTCATCTATTTCATTCCCATGCTTCATAATGTGGATAGCCTTACGTAAAAGAGCAATCTTTTTGCCACCATGCAAGCGAATTTTAATCGATCTTTTAATATTATGCATTCTGGTCACTTGACATACTCTGAAGATAAATACAGGACCATTGGTATTACACAAATGTTGATGGGTTTATACACTTCATCTACTGTAGCTGTCCTTTAAATCATGTTTGTAAAATATTTCAAGATCTTTGAACGACAGCGAAGAAGAGCAAAATTATTAGTCTCCATCCCTAGTTATATAATATTATGGCAGAGAAAGAATTATCGTTATTTAGTTACAGCATATTCTTGGTGAGGTTTTTAGTTTAGGTATTTGGGGGGACTGGGGGGCAGGAAGAAGGTTAACAATTCTTTTCCATTATGTTTAAAGAAAATACCTGCATGTTGCTTTCCAAATATGTTCACAGTTAAGAGGCTGAAAATAAAATCTGCTTATAGGATGTTTTGCTGCAAGGCAAAAAGTGTAATTAAATCATCAGGTACAGGTTTGAAAAGCTAGTATTAACAGTACATCTTTGATATATTAAATAGTAATGGGACGTGAACATATGGGATGACCAGGTAGCTGTCCTGCAGATGTCCTGAATCAGCACCTGGGCCAGGAAGGCTGCTGACAAGGCTTGCGCTCTGGTCAAATGGGCGGTTATGATTGCTGGCGGTGGCATCTTTGCCTGTTTGTAGCAAAACCTGATGCAGGTGGTAATCCATGAAGAAATTCTCTGAGCAGAAACAGGAAGGCCTTCATCCTGTCCGCCACTGCAATGAAGTGTTGCGTCGACGTACGGAACAGTTTAGTCCTGTCAATATAAAAGGCTAGCATTCTCCTAACATCCAGAGAGTATATATAGTCTATGCTCCTCATCTGACTTATGAGGTTTTGGAAAGAAGACTGATAAAAATATATCCATGTTAGTAGGAAACTGCGAAACTACCTTGGGGAAAAAAGGCTGGCTGCAGTTGAACCTTGTCCTTAGAGAACACTGTGTAGGGCAGCTCTGATGTAAGGGCTCTGATTTCAGAGACCCTACAGGCTGATGTTATTGCCAGCAGGAAGGAGAGAAGGTTTCCAGGAGAGAAGAAGGAGGGAACAAAAAGCCAACTGCTCAAAGGGAGGACCCAGGAGCCTTGACAGGACAAGGTTCAGGTCCCAAGGTAGGACAGAGTCACGGACTTGAAGGTAGAGCCACTCGAGACCTTTTAGAAACCGGACCATTGTGTGATGAGCAAAGAGTGACCTGCCCTGAACTGGAGGGTGGAAGGCTGAAACAGCTGCCAAATGGACTCTGATTGATGAAAGTGACAGGCCATGGAGCTTGAGGTGCAGAAGGTAGTCTAGGAACAACTGGAGTGAGGCCTGTTCAGGCAAAAGATTTTGGTCCAACGCCCAACATGCCAACCACTTTCACTTAGCCAGGTAGGTCACCCTGGTGGAGGGCTTTCTGCTACCCATCCATACCTGTTTAACACAGGCCGAGCATGCCTGTTCCTCCGTATTCAACCATGCAGCAACCAAGCTATCAGGTGCAGAGCTGTCAGATTTGGGTGCAGTAGTCACCCGTGCTTCAGCAATGATTTTAACAGAGCTGCTATGGAGAGCTCCAGAATGCCAAACTAGAAATATTGCATAGAAGCTCCTTTTCCTGTTTAGTATTTGGGACTCCAGTTTTTTAAAAAGTTAAAGAAATTCCCAGACAAATTTTAAGATGTAACTATGGTTGACTGTGCATCAGTAATTTATAGATAAAACACGCTACATGGAAGTTATAATTATGGCAAAAACAAAGTTAAATGTTACACCAAAAAGAAAAACATATTAACCTAGTAAATGCATAGTTAAGGCACCCAAACAACCTTAATCTGCTCTGTAGTGAAGCCAGAAGAGAAACTACTAAAAAACCCTCCAATATGCCTTTAAAAATCAGTTTACATCTAGCGCCACAAACACTAAAATGCCTTTATTATTATTATTGCATTTCATCATGATAGGGCAGAGTTAAGACTGTTTGAGAGCCTTGTGTATTTTTCACCTTAACAGTATTTGATTTAACAAATATACAGTATAGACGTCCAATAAATCAAACTGATTTTCAGAGTTAAAAGGAAAAATTCACCCATATAAAAATCAATGCTTGTAATCCCAAACCTACCACTATTATTTTACAGTTTCACAATTCCAGTGGAACAACATAGCCCACTTGTAGTAGTCACGGTTTCAGAGTTGGAGATAATATCTCAGGTAGCTAGGTCCAATACCACAGACAGCTTTGAAATGGACCTTGAAATAAACTCTCAGTGGGGAGCAAATACAAAAAATGCAGCACTGAGATGACCTCTGTTGATAAGCAGTCAGGCTGCTGCTGTATTTTGTACTAGTTGAAGCTTTTTCAAGGTGCGCGGCTTCATTCTCAGATACAAATTGCAATAATCAACCCATAATCACAAATGCATGTACTGCTGTGGCCAGGTCTGAACCAGATAGGAAGGGGTGCACATCAAAGTGAGCATTTGTGGATTCCATGAGTATTTGGGCATCCAACAACAGTTCGATGTTCCACGAAGACCCCATGGCTGTGGAATGATTTGGCAATCTGAACGCAGTGATACCCAACAGTACTAGACATTACAGAGGAGGAAAGTTCTTTATAGCACTTCCTCTTTTTACCATCATCATCCTTATACCTAGGTTCAGCTTTAGACAGGTTTTCTTGATTCGGGCACTGTGAAAGCTGGGAGAAAGTGCCATTTACATATGAGGCAAAGGAGTTGTAGAAATTCCTTGTGTTTGAATCTGTCTGTACCAAATCACATTTTCTACAGCCAATAACCAAGCTTGCTTCCCTCCCACATTTACTTCTGCAAGCTATCCAAAAAGCAGGGCACGTGTGCACATGGATAAAATAAGGCTCTGCTGCTGGAGTGTGAAGTTGTACAAGGAAGAGGCTGCAATTCATTATTTCTTCTAACCCCATGAAAAATGTTCACCTGTTCTGTTTCCTATTTTCCTGACTTACATATAAAGCTAACCAGACTCATATTAAAGGTCAAGTTCTGCTCACTTTACTCAGGTGCCTTAAATGATACCAGTCACATGAATAAGACCAGCAGATTTTGGCTCTACCAGTAACATTTAAAGGTAGTAAAAATCAAAGCATGATAAAAAGATCCCAATATTGGCTATAAATATTAGTACAGAATTAACTGATATTTTAGTCATGATCTGGAAGTGCTCTCTGTACAAGAATCAATCTTCAGTATTTCTTAGATTAAATGCTTATCTACAGTAGTTAAGATCCATGTCCAGATGATATTCCTTCACTGTGCTAAGTATGGCCATTTTAATGATATTTAGTTTCATGCCCAGTTATATGCTAGGGTTCTGGATTTAGGGCACAGCCTTTATCTATTTTTTAAAGAACAGTTTTGATCTTTTTAAAGAACATAATTTTTTAAATAAAAACTTGATAGGGACTTGTACTGGAAAGGCAATGAATTACACAATCATATATGCCATAGGCCTTCACTGGATGGACTGCTAAAGTGTATTTGATTTTGAGTCTTTTATTGTTCAAATGTAATTCTCATATTGTCAAGATACCAGCAACTAAAAAGTAAGGACTTTTTTTTTTTTGGTTAAAGAGTCACACTGACGACATTACTGCAGCTGCAATATTAAAAGGGAAGCTACCAAAAATGATTTGAGAATGCATACATTTACTGTCTTGAAGCATATGGTTTAACTGGTTTAACACATATACTTTGTGGTAAAAACAGTGATAAATACTATGCTATGGAACACAGCAACCAGACCGAGTAACAGGGTCAAAAATGTTAATGCCACACTCTGGTTGAGAATGTAATCACTTTCTGGTGAAAAGGAATCCGTACCCTCTCCAACAGTTGTCAACCTGCCAGTCAGAGCAATGAATAGAAATGAAGCAACTAGAACCTGCAACAATGACCAGGGGAAGTCTGCAACACCTCAGATACCTTTCTCTTTGCAGAGGTTTTTCAGCTGAATCTACAATATACTTACGAAGGATAGTTAACAAAAAAGTTACAGAAGGTTCTGTAACTGAGTCAAAAAGGAAACTTTGACAGTACTGCCACCACAACTGCCTCATTTAAGGCAAGAGAGACACTAAGAGAAAGGAAACAGTAAACTGATCTCAGCCAGGTGATGCCAAGATGTTTCAAGAGCTTTTACTAGTTGCCACTAGAGGACAATCTTTACTGGAGAGCAAGAACCCATCAATTTTGGATTAGGTGATACCAGTGTGCTGATTAATTACAATTTTCCACTTACTAAAAATGTTTTCCATTGAAAGTTTTACAAAAATTGAATTATCCTTTAATCAGAAAAATACGTCTAGCCGAAAAGATCTATCTGTTCGCAACATATACCCAGGATACGAATGTTACATGTACATTAAAATGCTGACGACTACATTTAAGAATGAGAAAAATCAATTAAACTCAGAACAAATATCAAGAAATGCTAAATTATAAATCCTTAGTCAATTTCAATTTTGAAACAGCTGAACAACAAAGATTGCTACTTTAGTCACCAAGGTAAGATTTCAGGTTACCTTTCCATCTTACCTCCCCAAAACCAGCAGAATTTGTTCTTACCTGTTAACTGGACCTCTAGCCAATTCCTCCAGCATTAATCTAGAACATTAGGTTTACATTCCTGCCAACACGTACAGAACAGAGTAACTTGGAAAACCTTGAGATATCAGTGCACGATTCAACATCTGCTTTATTTTGCAATTTCCTAGAGAGAGAGAGAGAGAGAGGGGGAGAAAAAAAGAAAGTAATCTACTCAGACAGGTATACAAAGAATTAATTGAATTTTAAGACTAGAATAGGGTTTGTTTGGTTTTTTGATTCACTGGTTATATTAAAACTCCTAGCCTGGTTGTCAAAAATATCAGTACATCCTGTTAATCTATACATTCAAGATTCACTGATGACACAATACAGCTGATGAGTTTTTGGTAGATTAGTTTGTCTCAAATGTATTTGGGCAAGTTTAGCTAATTAAAAGGCAGCTTTCATATTTCAACAGTCAATGCTCTTTCTTTACTTTTATCCATGTGAATCAGGAGGATTGAGTTCTATGTCTGGGCTAGATTTTGATTTTAAAGCACAAACCTCTACTGCTGGAAGAGACACTAGAAAGAGAGCTGAGTATGTATAATTAATGTATACGCTCTTTGTGACAGAGACTGTCTCTCTTAGAGTTTGTAAAGTGCCTACCACTGTGGGGATAGGCCCTCAAATAAATGTGTAATTTCAGCCTCAGGTCAGCCTAGACCTGAGGAAGAGCTCTGTATAGTTTAAAAGCTTGTCTCTCTCACAAACAGAAGTTGGTACAATAAAAGATATTACCTCCACCTTGTCTCACCAATATCCTAGGACTGACATAGCTACAATACTGCATAATTGATAGATACATTTAAAAAAAAATTAACTCCAAAAATATTTTAAATGCTGTTTTCACAACAGAAAAGAGATGAGTAATATAAAATATATTTATATCAAACATGGTTCTATTCCACAAAAGTTACCAAGACTGGTATACTGGGGGAAGGAACCAGACTGGAGCAAAAGCCCCAAGAAAAAATCTGCCTAAGTAGCCAGAGTTTCTAAGTTAGGTCATTCTAAGTTAGGTCCACACTTGTTGTAGCTAAAGATTACCTCCACCTACCTATATACAAAAACAAACAAAAAAGTGGGTTTCTGGGGCATGTGGAACCTAGAGGTCAAAGATCTGTTTGGAACTTTGTTTTCCCCAAGAAAGATGTCCTGATTACATCTCCTTCTGGGAAAAGCCTGTGCTCTAATAGAATGAGTGGAAGAGAAGACAAGACAAAGTATGCTCGTCATTTAATAACAGATAGAAATATACTCTGTAATCCATGTAGATATTCTCTATGCCAGAATAGCTTGTCCCTTAACTATTTTGAGGGAGGTGAGTGTCTAGCCAGCTAATATAAGGCTTTAGCCACATCCAGAACATGCTATTTCTCAAGTGGAGTGGGGTTCTGGAAAGAAAATAGGGGAAATATTTGATTGATTTAGGTAAAATTAAAACAATTTTGGGAATAAATTTAGGAGGCCATAACACCACTTTATCTGTGGATTATAGAGTGGGAACAGTTAGCCACAAGTGCTTGGGAGTCACATCCTTCTTGTTGATGTAATGGACACAAGAAAAACTGGCTTGAAAGTAAGGTGGTGAAGAGAGCACTTGCAATGGGGGCTCCAGAAGACCTCTTAAGACAGTGAGATCTTAGGAAGAAGTTAGCTGGCTCCCTGTTGGACAAGTGTGGATAAATTCTTTTAAAGAGCTTCAGAACAGTAGGGTCAGAAAACACAGATCATGACTCAACTGGAGGGTGGCATGCTGAAATTGTTGCAAGGTGAACCCTAATTGAACTAGAGAGTCATGAGAGCTTTTACTGTAGTGTGTAGTCAAGAATCTTGGGAATGGAAGCCTTCAGAAGATCAATATTGTTCTAAGCAGTCCTTATTGAGAATCTCTTCCATTTCTCTTTGTGGAAGTCTACTCTGCAGTAATCGCTCTCAAAACCTACTCTGAACAGTCTATCTGTGGCGCTTCACCAACCAACTTCTAGGTTGAGAGGTGTAATGACTTCAAGTCTAAGTAGAAAATTTTATTCTGATTCAGTGATATGTCTGGGAAATCTGGTAGTGTGAATCGGGGGTTGAGCTGATATGTGAATTAGATCTGTCGTCAGAACTGGCTGGGCCAATAAGGAGTTCGGTATAGTCTGTGCTGTATTTTTCATATTATTTTGGGTAGAGAAGCAAACAGAAGGTCCTGTTTCCAGGATGTGAGAAAAGCATCCTCTACAGATCTTCAACTCGTGTGTTCTGGAGCAGAATTTTGGGCACTGTGTTCTCTTTGTTGGCAAATAAGTCTATGATCAGAGTACCCCCCTAGTGACACATTCGAATAAGGACAGACATTCTGAGGGACGACTTGTGATTGGTTACGGATTGCCCGTTGTGATCAGCTAGGGTGTTTCCGAAACCTGGCAGGTGAAGGGCTATCAGAGCTATCCCATGTGTCAGGCACTAATTCCAAAACTTGATGGCCTCACAAAACAGGAGCAATGAGTGAACCCTGCCTAGTTTCTTTACCTAATGCATTGCAGACACATGGTCTGTGAGAATGTGTGTGATAGTCTTTCTGATTGCCCAAGTGCCAACATTTAAATCAAGTCATGAATCGCCTCTTGCTGCTAAACTCCTTGTATCTGAAGGTATTTTAAGAGTGCACCACATTTTATTCCTTAAACATCTGTGATCACTGTCTTTGTAGGTGAAAGAGTGGGGAAAAAGTACCCCTTTGTGCACTGAGTGTCTATCCATCAATTTATGATGCCAGAATATGAAATAGGATTATTAAGCATGTCTGAGTCTCATTCCATACACTGATTTTAGCCAGCCTTGCAATGGTCTTAGAAGTCTCACTAGCATGGAAGTGCAAGTTGGCATGTGACCCTTGAATTTTAGACAACTCAAGACTGAGTGACCAATTTGCTTTGATACAAGAGATAAATGTCAAAATAGAGTGAAGTGTCTTTAGAAAGGTTATACCAACCCCAGGTTAAGAAGAGACCACTTGCCTACTCCTTACCTATTACCCTCTGAGAAAGAAGGCTGGTTTCTCCCAGAGGAAACCACCACCATCAAGCCTCCTGTATAGTCATCTGGACAGCAGGTTTGGTATGAAAGTTGAGAGTCACAAACAAACCAGTCATCCCTGAACCTGACTTTCAGATGTCATCTTCCCTGTTTTATCAGCTTAGACAGGAATAACCTCAACCACTGATAGATGGGTACTTATCTCTAAAGGGTATTCTGTCTAATTCCACTCCTTTATCATTTCCCACATTCCTTCCCTGTCCCTTTTCAACCTTTCTCACAAGAACCAACTGAAAGAAGAGAGAATCTCCCTGATCTGTCTTAGAGCCATAGATAAGATGTCTATGGAATTCAGAGGAAGAAATTTCTACTCCTAATATTTCCTTATTCTGGAAAAAGAGAAAAGGGGGAAGCCTTCATGCTATATCGATCTGAGAAGGTCAAACAAATACATACACCTTCTCAGATTCAAGATGGTAACGGTAGCCCCTAGCTACGTTTGTTTGTTGAGCCCTAGTTTGTTGAGAAAGAGAAATACCTTGTCCCATGTCAGCAATTCATACTTCAAATAATGTTTTGTAATTTGCTATACATAATTGAAGTGAGGTAGAATGGGCTTTCTTACCAAAGAAAGTGAAGCTTTCAGGATCTTTACCCTTGGGAATCACTCCCGCTGGGCCAACTGACTAACTTCCTCTTGGGCTACTGGTCTTCCTGATAATGGGTGAGTAAAGGATTACTCAATGCTCCTTTATGGCCCTGTGCATCTTTTCTCTACTCTCTTTGCTATAGAGGCAAGAGTAGCAGGAGTCTGCCATGAACTTTACAGATGGCTCTAGGTTGCCCTTATAAGGGCATGGCTATTCTACCTGGATCAGTGAAGTATAAGATACCTAAAATCTTATAGGCCTTAGCTTCAGTTAATGTTGTCTCAAGTTCTGGTGTATCAGCTAATTGAGATAGTAAATCCTGAAAGTCATCAGGTGCTCGAACCGAGACCGAGTCTCCCTGACAGGTGACAAAGTTGAGGGGTATTTGGGAAAGGCTATATGGTATTGGTCCAGTTGTTCTGGACTGGTTTCCTTCTCTTGTTCTTTGTCTCTGTCCAGGCTGGTAGCAGATATGGCTGCTGTAAGTCTTGAGGTCAATGCTGCAGAAGTACAAGAATATCTGCATTTATGCAATAAGATAGGGAGAGAGCTAATACTGGGTGTTCTACAGCAGTTCTCACACTACAGGGCAGAGCTGCCAAGGAAGGCGCAAGAATGTGTCAGTGTTTGTTTAATCTTCGTGGGTTGTAGTTGTGTTCACCACTGAAAAGTACAAGAGATAGAGAAAGTGTCATACAGTGACGTTGGCATGGGAAAACCTTGTTTTTCTGTGATTAATCAAGAAAAGAGCTAATATCAAGGCTATAACCAGGAAGTCTAGAATGCCATGCTACGTGAAGGAAAAGTATTAGGATAATGTCCTACTTTATGTTTTTGGGAGAGGGGGGAGGTTTCGACTAATGACATTACTGCCCTTTCCTCTAAATTCATAAGCGAACGATCAGTTGTCTTGATTTTAGTAGGATGTGGTCAGAGATACTATTGAAGGGGCCAAATCTCATTTATACTGCTCTGGCTGTATGCAAGGGTCTGAGAGAGAGAGAGAGAGAGAGAGAGAGAGAGAGAGAGAGAGTGTGTGTGTGAGATCGATCAGAGTTGTTATAGAAAAATAAAGTTGCGGATTACAACATTTTAAAAAACAGAGAAGTAACTAGCATCAGTGAGCATGGTTAAGCTAATATTCATAGAAGTACAACTGATAGCATTTAAGGCAGGCAGCACAGAGAGAAATGATACAAGTTTCACCACACTACCACCACTTAAGGTCTGATTAAAGGTAGGTCGTAATAATTATGAGAATTTATGCTTCCTATTAAGGATATATCAAATTAAACCAAAACTTACTTATACATTATAGCAAAGAAGCCTGAAGCATTAAATAAGAAAAGAAATTAAGAGGGAAGGGATAAAAGGTCTCAAGAACATTAAAGCTTTGATTATTTGCCAAATTCCTAGCGAATACTATGAAAAATACACTCCACATGAAAAAAATGGCTTTGTACCCAAAGTGAAAGCTTAAAATATAAAAAATTACTTCTAAAAAACTGCATGTCTGTGTACTGGCGGAGTGGCTTCCCACTGAGTCAGAGGAGGGACCGCCCCTTGAACCCTGGTGAGCAGAGTCAGACTGGGCTTGGGCCTCCCACTGGCAGTTAAGGAATGGGACAGGAAGTATAAAGGAGGAGCCCCGCAGCTCAGCTGTGCTGGAACCGCCCAGAGGAGACAGATGCCTTCTGCCCACTCCAGGGGCTGGAGCCTGAGAAGGATTCTTACCTCGCTAAAGACTGGCTGGAGCTGTTGGAGCCACCAGCAAAACCGAGGCATTGAGGAGTGGCTGGGACTGCTGCTGCCAATCTACCCCAGGGAAGTGGAGGACCCCATGGATCCAGGTACACTCCAAGGGGAGGGTAGCAAGTGGCTCAGGGACAGCTGACTCCAGTCTGGCTGCAGTGGTCCCTGAAACCCAGTCAGTGTGCTGCAGCCAGGATCTCCGCTGACCAAGTGGCAGAACACTCTGCCACTGTTAGGGCCATGGGCTGGGACCTCGTGGAGCAGGGTGGGCTTGGGTCCCCCTACCCCTTGCCACCCCACCCTTAAGCCAAAAGGCCTGCGTGAATCTGCCATCTACCTGAAGCAAGACATGAGGCAATAGGCTGCCTACTGCTCTGCCTGCCTCAGAGATCAGAGAAAGCCCGTCCTGAGCCCATAGACTGTTTGGTGCTCTGCCTGGCTTGAACCCATAGACTATTTGGTCCCCCACCCTGCTTGAGAGACTGGGTCATGAGACTAATTGCTGCTCTGCCCCTGCCTAAGGTGGTAGTCATACCAGTGCCAAGTACAGCAGTAATATAACCTGTCTAGTCATTCTCAGTATTCCCTTATTTATACATCCCTTTGGGCCACAGCATCACAGTAAGAGCTCATGTGCAGCTGTCTACCTACCACCAGGACCCCAAAGTATTTTTTGGTGTCACTGATTTCAAGAATAGTCCCTCATTTTGTATGCATAGCCTGCATTGCATTCCTTGGTGACCTTGCACTTCATTGAATTGAAAAGTGTATTTGCTTGTGCCCTGCTAACCAAGTGATTCAGATTGATCTATATCAATGACAAGTTTTATTTATTTTTTACCACTCCCCAATCTTCATGTCATCTGCAAACTTGGTGAGTAATCCCATTTTCTTCCATGTAATTGATAAAAATGTTGACTAGTGTAGAGCTAAGAACTGATCCCTGTGGGAACCCAATAGAAACACCCAAGCTCATAGACTGCTCATTTGCTCAGTCCCTCAAGGGCCAGAATTCACAGAATGCTTGTTTGCTCAGCCCCTGCAAATGGGCCAGAGCTCAAAGACTGCCCCGTTGTTCTACCCTGCCTGGGGCCCAACACCAACCGACTGCTCATTGTCCTGCCCTGCTTGAGGGTCAGAAACTTTTGGAATGTTTGGGGCTCTGTCCTGCCTAAGAGCCAGAGCCTTGGACTGTTTGGTCATTTGCTAATTCCTGTCTGTGGGCAACGCCCACTGACATAGTGAGGCAGCATGACCCCCCACTGAGGCAGAGGGGGGAGGACCCAACACTAACCCACTATTATCTGGCATCATGCAACTGACTTCTTGGAGAAGTTTGAAGAGGTTTGTCCATAACACAGCTAATATTGAAGGTTTAAGAAAACTTGTACTGATAACATATAGAAAAAATGGAGAAATTAAAAAGTTAAACTTGCAAACAGGCAAGAGAAATGAACAGGCCTTTATTGTTGAATATTGTAAAAGACTTTGAAATTCAGTTTGCCTCTGTTTTTGGTAGGAAGTTGAACCTTCAAAGTTTGGTTCTTTGAAGTGTAAACTGGAATGTCCAAAATTTTCCTGAACTTAGATTCTAAAATGATTTTTCCCCTTTCTCACATAGAAGACGTAACTGACTTGAATCAGATGCCCTGAAAACTGTGTCCAAAAAATTTCTGAAACTTCAGTGCTTCCTGTATTTCATGAGATCTAGGGCTGGTCCACACTAACCCCCCACTTCGAACTAAGATAAGCAACTTCAGCTATGTGAATAACGTAGCTGAAGTCAAAGTATCTTAGTTCGAACTTACCGCGGGTCCACATGCGGCAGGCAGGCTCGCTCCCCCGTCGACTCCGCATATTCCTCTCGCGGAGCAGGAGTACCGGTGTCGACGGCGAGCATTTCCGGGATCGATCCCAGAAGATCGATTGCTTACCGCAGGACCCAGAGGTAAGTATAGATGTACCCCAAGATAGGATATCTGTTCCCCATAGCCACAAATTCCTTCTTGGTATGGGACAAAGCAAATATGGTTATCTTTCAGAAATAGCTTATATAAAACAGGTTTGTAGACTTAATGAGCCTTGCCATTTAGTGTTAAAGATTGACCTGTATGACTTAATGGCATCCTAAACTGTAGTTTACAAGAGGGGGCGGGGTGTGTGAGTGTGTGTGTGAGAGAGAGAGAGAGACTGAGACTGATCGGTTCCACAAATGAAATTTAACAATTTTAAACAAATTAAGACAAACTGCCCCTGCTCCTCCTCAAGAGGTATCTTTCATTTTAGAGGCTACTATATTCTCCAGGGATTGAGGAACTGAAAGTTAGGTGACTTCTGCATGTCACCTATCCCTCTGCCCTGAGAGAATCCTATGTCTTCTGACACTCTAAGACAGACAGACAATTCACACACTTTTTAAACTTTGTTTCTTACAGACTTTCAGTCTCAAAAGGACAACACTTGGATGTAGAAAATGATTAATAGGACCATACTGATCATTTGCTCCATCAGGAAGTAGTGAGGGTACAAGGGAGAAGAGAAATCTAAGACTCAAGCATTGAAACACTACTTCCACCTATTACTGGTTCTGGAGAGAGGCCTGAGGAAGTAGGTGCCGTCACACTAATAGAAAACCAAAGTAAGCCTAGTAATTTCATTGAGCATGGACTTCCTCCAGTTCGAACTAGATATCCTGAATGACTAAGCCAACACTGACAGTGAAGCAAAAGACCTCTCACTCTTCTGCTCTGGTGGAACTGGCACCCCTAGCAGGAGTTTCATACTCACAGCAGAGGGTTCAGTAAGGACAGACTGATCATCCTGGTGTCTGCAGTGGGATAAGAGAATGTAATACTCATGAGCCAGCCTCCATGCCCAACCTACCACCTTCATCTTTTGAGAACAGGGGCTGCTAACGGAGTTTCGCAAGGGAGTTTGGAAGGGGAGTGGGAAGGGGGCGAGGGTCCCTTGCAGGTTCTATCGGTTTTCCCTTTATTCCCCTTAAAACCTAAACTTCTTGCTTAAACAACCCTTTCAGCGGACAGGAGGCTGCAGAAGGGAGTTTGACAGAGCGAGGCTTACGATGGTTAGGAAGACCCGCAACACCTGTGCCAGCACTGCTTCTGTCTCCTCCACCTGTGCCTGTAGCCAGACAGAGCATCTGAGCATGGATGCTTCTACCCAGATCCTGGTGTGGTTTTGCAGAGACTGTAACTTGCAATTGTCACTTACTGATATCCAGGCTGGGGGGACCATCCAATGTGAAAGGTGCCTGCTGGTGGAATCTCTCAGGCAGCACGTGGGAGAGCTACAGGAGGAGGTGGCTAGGTTGAGGAACATCCGAATCCACAAGCAATTCCTAGACAGTGTCCATGTGGAGACAGCTGAGGTAGCTGTCGCAGTACACAGGACTGCTGATACACCACTGGTGGAGGAGGAGATGGCTCAGGGTGGACACTGGCAGCTGGTTACTTCTGGCAGCAGGCAGGGCTCCACCCCTGCTCCGAACCCTCTCGCCATGGTAATAGGTAACCGTTATGCTCTTCTTGATACAGGAAAGAAGGAATCACCCCCTACAGTAAAGGAGGAGAAGCCTCGTACCCCTAAGGCTGGGAGGTCTGCTGCCACCACTGCGAATAGGAAACGTAGGGTAGTGGTGGTCGGAGACTCTCTGCTGAGAGGGACGGAGGCGCCCATCTGTTGCTCTGACATTTCATCTCGGGAAGTATGCTGCCCGCCGGGAGCCCGTATCCAAAATGTTACGGAGACATTGTCGATGATTATCCAGCCCTCTGACTACTACCCCATGCTACTCATCCATGTGGACAAATGATACTGCGTGGTGTGACACTGAGCGGATCAAGAGTGACTACAGGGCTCTGGGAGTACGGGTGAAGGAGTTTGGAGCACAGGTGGTATTCTCTTTGATTCTTCCTGTCAAAGGTAGGGACCCAGGCAGAGACAGATGCATCATGGAGGTGAATGCCTGGCTGTGAAGATGGTGTTGCCAGGAGGGCTTTGGCTTCCTAGACCACAGGATGCTATTCGACGAAGGACTGCTAGGCAGAGATGGTGTTCACCTTTCGAGGCGAGAAAGGCCCTATTTAGACACAGACTGGCTAACCTAGTGAGGAGGACTTTAAACTAGGTTCGACGGGGACAGGTGAGCAAAGCCCACAGGTAAATGGGGAACATGGAGACCTGGGAGATGGGTCGGAAACAAGAGGGAGTGTGGGCTATATTGGCAGAGAGAAAGGAGGGTCAGGACAAAACTGGGAGGAAAGATCAAACCAGTATCTTAGATGCCTATATACAAATGCGAGAAGTATGGGTAATAAGCAGGAAGAACTGGAAGTGCTAATAAATAAATACAACTATGACATTGTTGGCATCACTTAAACTTGGTGGGATAATACACATGTTTGGAATGTTGGTGTGGATGGGTAGCTTGCTCAGGAAGGATAGACAGGGGAAAAAGGGAGGAGTTGTTGCCTTATATATTAAAAATGTACACACTTGGACTGAGGTAGAGATGGACATAGGAGATGGAAGTGTTGAGAGTCTCTGGGTTAGGCTAAAAGGGATAAAAAACAAGGGTGATGTCATGCTAGGAGTCTACTACAGGCCACCTAACCAGGTGGAAGAGGTGGATGAGGCTTTTTTTAAGCAACTAACAAAATCATCCAAAGCCCAAGATTTGGTGGTGATGGGGGACTTCAACTATCCGGATATATGTTGGGAAAATAACACAGCGGGGCACAGACTATCCAACAAATTCTTGGACTGCATTGCAGACAACTTTTTATTTCAGAAGGTTGAAAAAAACTACTAGGGAGGAAGCTGTTCTAGACTTGATTTTAACAAATAGGAAGGAACTCGTTGAGAATGTGAAAGTAGAAGGCAGCTTGGGTGAAAGTGATCATGAAATCAGAGTTTGCAATTCTAAGGAAGGGGAGAAGGGAGAACAGCAAAATGGAGACAATGGATTTCAGGAAGGCAGATTTTGGTAAGCTCAGAGAGCTGATAGGTAAGGTCCCATGGGAATCAAGACTGAGGGGAAAAACAACTGAGGAGAGTTGGCATTTTTCAAAGGGACACTATTAAGGGCCCAAAAGCAAGCTATTCCGCTAGTTAGGAAAGAGAGAAAATGTGGCAAAAGACCACCTTGGCTTAACCACAAGATCTTGCATGATCTAAAAAATAAAAAGGAGTCATATAAAAAATGGAAACTAGGACAGATTACAAAGGATGAATATAGGCAAACAACACAGGAATGCAGGGGCAAGATTAGAAAGGTAAAGGCACAAAATGAGCTCAAACTAGCTACGGGAATAAAGGGAAACAAGAAGACTTTTTATCAGTACATTAGAAGCAAGAGGAAGACCAAAGACAGTGTAGGCCCACTGCTTAGTGAAGAGGGAAAAACTGTATCAGGAAATTTGGAAATGGCAGCGATGCTTAATGACTTCTTTGTTTCGGTCTTCACCGAGAAGTCTGAAGGAATGCCTAACATAGTGAATGCTAATGGGAAGGGGGTAGGTTTAGCAGATAAAATAAAAAAAGAACAAGTTAAAAATCACTTAGAAAAGTTAGATGCCTGCAAGTCATCAGGGCCTGATGAAATGCATCCTAGAATACTCAAGGAGCTAATAGAGGAGGTATCTGAGCCTCTAGCTATTATCTTTGGAAAATCATGGGAGACGGGAGAGATTCCAGAAGACTGGAAAAGGGCAAATATAGTGCCCATCTATAAAAAGGGAAATAAAAACATCCCAGGAAACTACAGACCAGTTAGTTTAACTTCTGTGCCAGGGAAGATAATGGAGCAAGTAATTAAGGAAATCATCTGCAAACACTTGGAAGATGGTAAGGTGATAGGGAATAGCCAGCATAGATTTGTAAAGAACAAATTGTGTCAAACCAATCTGATAGCTTTCTTTGATAGGATAACGAGTCTTGTGGATAAGGGAGAAGCTGTGGATGTGGTATACCTAGACTTTAGTAAGGCATTTGATACAGTCTTGCATGATATTCTTATTGATAAACTAGGCAAATACAATTTAGATGGGGCTACTATAAGGTGGGTGCATAACTGGCTGGATAACCGTACTCAGAGAGTTGTTATTAATGGTTCCCAATCCTGCTGGAAAGGCATAACGAGTGGGGTTCCGCAGGGGTCTGTTCTGGGACCGGCTCTGTTCAATATCTTCATCAATGTCTTAGATATTGGCATAGAAAGTATACTTATTAAGTTTGCGGATGATACCAAACTGAGAGGGATTGCTTTGGAGGACAGGGTCATAATTCAAAATGATCTGGACAAATTGGAGAAATGGTCTGAGTTAAACAGGATGAAGTTTAACAAAGACAAATGCAAAGTGCTCCACTTAGGAAGAAAAAATCAGTTTCACACATACAGAATGGGAAGAGACTGTCTAGGAAGGAGTACGGCAGAAAGGGATCTAGGGGTTATAGTGGACCACAAGCTAAATATGAGTCAACAGTGTGATGCTGTTGCAAAAAAGCAAACATGATACTGGGATGGATTATCAGGTATGTTGTGAGCAAGACACGAGAAGTCATTCTTCCGCTCTACTCTGCTCTGGTTAGGCCTCAGCTGGAGTATTGTGTCCAGTTCTGGGCACCGCATTTCAAGAAAGATGTGGAGAAATTGGAAAGGGTCCAGAGAAGAGCAACAAGAATGATTAAAGGTCTTGAGAACATGACCTATGAAGGAAGGCTGAAAGAATTGGGTTTGTTTAGTTTGGAAAAGAGAAGACCGAGGGGACATGATAGCAGTTTTCAGGTATCTAAAAGGGTGTCATAAGGAGGAGGGAGAAAACTTGTTCACCTTAGCCTCTAAGGATAGAACAAGAAGCAATGGGCTTAAACTGCAGCAAGGGAGGTCTAGGTTGGACATTAGGAAAAAGTTCCTAACTGTCAGGGTGGTTAAACACTGGAATAGATTGCCTAGGGAGGTTGTGGAATCTCCATCTCTGGAGATATTTAAGAGTAGGTTAGATAAATGTCTATCAGGGATGGTCTAGACAGTATTTGGTCCTGCCATGCGGGCAGGGGACTGGACTCTATGACCTCTTGAGGTCCCTTCCAGTCCTAGAATCTATGAATCTTTGATCCCCACTATGACACTGCATCCCATATTCTTCAGTGACATATGATTATGGCATAACGATGCATTTTGTATAAGACAGGTCATGTGAGGTATCATTGGAAAAGTTAGGACAATCCATATTCAACAAATCATATTCGCAGATCCTGCATGTATCATTTTTGTATCTAAAGTTAGGAATATTGACTATGTATCTATATTTCAAATGTAGTTATACCTGGGTGAGACCCACTAGGCAAGATGCTTTCAGTCTAGACAGCTTATAGGGAAGGGCCTATTCAGGGTAATGAGCCATTAGGGAAATCAATAGGCCTAAGGAGAAGCTTATCCATCACAGGGTGAGCCTTCCTAAGAATGCTCCAGGCAGTCTGTAAGTAATGGCTGCTATGACTCAGCAAGGTATGCAAGGGCCTATGACCAGGCCACATAACTCTGGCCTCCTTCGTGGGATATCAGTGTTTTTCCACAAACTGAGTTTGGGACAAAGGATTCCCGCCCTATTCTAAAGCTATATAAGGCAGGGAGTGACATCATCTGTTCTTCAATCCCCACACAAGAGGGCTCCTGAAAACAACTGATGAACAAAGACTGAACTGGGGAAGTGCTAGACCCAGGCTAAAAGGATTTCTAGTCGGTGTATGAAAAAGCCTGCAGATTCTACACTGTAAAGTAAGTGCAGCTTGTGTCTTGAGAATCTGCCAGCCTGCTTGTATCGTCAGCCAGTGTGAGAATTTGGTAATTCATATCCTATCTTTCTAGTATCTTAGGCTTAGTTTGCATTCTTGTTTATTTACTAGGTGATCTGCTTTGATCTATTTGGGCATAAGCTTTTGTGGGTAAAAAACCCACTTCTTCAGACACATCTGAAGCAGTAGGTTTTTTACCCACAAAAGCTTATGCCCAAATAAATCTGTTAGTCTTTAAGGTGCCACTGGCCTCTTCATTGTTTTTGTGGATACAGACTAACATAGCGACACCCTCATACTTGACACTGCTTTGATCTGTTTGCTATCACCTATAATCACTGAAACTTATTTTATGTTTTAATCTAAACCAGTAGGTTTGGAGTGAAATGCTTGGGAATCTTAGGTCAGGGGGCTGTTACACTTCCTCTCCACATTGTGTGTGTGTGTGTTGGGGGGGGGGGGGGGGGGGGGGGGAGGGGGGGGGGGGTCCGGGGGGGGGGAAGTTAGCGGTCCAGTTGCAGGGGGGCTTAGGTAGGGGGTGGGGTTCTGGAGGGCAGTTAGGAGCAGGGGTCCCAGGAGGGGGCAGTCAGGGGACAAGGAGCAGGGAGGCTTGGGGGGGGGGGGCGGAGGAAGGACGGGACGGGACTCTGAGCTTATGCTGTACAGTTCCCTGTACTAGGGTTACCATATTTCAACAATCAAAAAAGAGGACGGGAGGAGCCCCGCCCTAGCCCCGCCCCTGTCCTGCCCTAGCCCCGTCCCTGCCCCTTCCACTCCCTTCCACTTCCTGCCCCCTCAGAACCACGCCTTGTCCCCTGACTGCCCCCTCCTGGGACCCCTGCCCCTAACTGCCCCCCCAGGACTCCACCCCCTACCTAAGCCTCCCTGCTCCTTGTCCCCTGACTGCCCCCTCCTGGGACCCCTGCTCCTAACTGCCCTCCAGAACCCCACCCCCTACCTAAGCCTCCCTGTGCCTTGTCCTCTAACTTCCCCCTCCTGAGACCCACCCCCACCTGTACTCTGACTGCCCAAAACCTTACACCCCCAACCCCCAGACAGCCCCCCCCGAACTCCTGACCCATCCAACCCTGCTCCCTGTCTCTTGACTACCCCCCCCCCAAAAGCTCCCTGCCGCTTCTCTGACCCCCCGGCCCCCTTACTGTGCTGCAGAGCAGCGCGGGAGGGGAGCAGGGTTGGAGCTCCAGACTGCCGGAGGCAGAGGCAACGGCCGGCGATCTGCGAATGCAGGGCGGGGGGAGGGAGAGAGAGAGGAGGGGACTGGTCTCAAGTTGCAGGGGAGAGGAGGGGGAAAGTGAAGGAAGGGCTCTGGCTGCCGGAGCCCGTGCAAGTAGCACCATCCGGCCAGCTGCCCTGTAAGCCCTGCACGCTCTGCATGGTGGGCGGGGGAAGTCTGGAGATTGACAAATTCCCCCCGGACGCTATTTTCAACTGAAAAAAGCTGGACATGTCCGGAGGAATCCGGACGAATGGTAACCCTACCTGTACAGCGCAAGATGGTATAAAACTTTGGGTTTATACTCCAGTAAGGAAAGGGGGCCTAAGGTGGGAAGCTGGTGGTTATTTTGGCTGTAGCTTTTTTATTGTTGGTTCATGTAGTAGCTGGTCAGAGAGCCTGCATGTAACTGCAGCTGGGTGTGTCCCTACCTGTGTGAATACTGGAAGAAATGTAGAACTGGAAGCGGGTCTGCAGCTTGTCACCGCAGCACAGGGTGAGAGGGAGCCCAGGCTGGTGGGTAAGAGGGCTCAGTGGTACCCTAATTTCAGGGGGAACGTGTCACACTGGGCCTTATTCAACGTAACTTATAGACCAAAGTTTTACCACCACTTGCAAGGCTGAATCTCTGAAGTTAGGAAAGGGTGAAAAAGCAAGCAAAGCTATATCACATGTATTAGCCCAAAGCAGTAATCAAAGGAGAAATACATGCAAGGATGAATAAGCTAAGTCTTACTTGCTAGAAATAGTTATGGCACACAGAGGAACTACCACTAGGAAAAAACGGACACTGCTTTTATTTAGCATGTTCTACGTTCAATGGAAGGTAGAGTTTCAGTAGACCAGCCTTCATTTGATTGAAGCAGCATTTTCTACTACTTAGAACATATGAAGGAGTCAAGGATCCTGGGTTCTTACTCTGGCCTTATCCTAGTTAAGTTACCATGTGTCTAAGTTTTATGCACCTGCAAAATGGGTAATTATCCCTCACATAAATTTTACTAGGTGTAATTATTGCTTGTACAGTATTGAGGTCCTTGGATAAAAAAACCACTACAAGTGCATGGTATTTTTAAATATCAGGAATCTTGGCAGCACTACATCCCAATTACTGTAACACAGCACACCTAAGTCTTTTATTTTGAATTAAGTCTGACTTGGAATTGTTTCATTAAAAAAAAAAAAAGCCAGAAACTATGCCTCTAGACAACGATAACAAAAGGCTTTTACATTTTTTTATACAGATTGATTAAAAATAAAGAACTATTTAATTTCAGGCGAAGTTTCATAAAAAGTCCATATTAGTTCCGAATACAAGCAATTACATATCATGACGGTTACAACACCTGAACTTCCACTATGCACCACCTTTAACTCTCCAATCCCAATGACTGTAGTAACTACAGAGGTCTTCAACCATGGCTAGACATTCCACTTTCAAGACTTACAAGTTTGAAGTCTTTGGAATCAGCAGGAATCCAGATTACACATCAGTATTTTAGATCTCCAAGCAATACATTGGGCATTACAATCTTTCAGCCCCTCCCGCTCAAGGATGATATACATCAACCAGATACCACCACCATACTTTAGTAAAACAAGCAAGGGGGAGCTCATTCCCCAGTGTTGCATTAGAAAGCTGTAAAGTTTGGATGTAGTGAATTTATCATCACATACACCAGATGGTTCCACATCTGCCAAGACAAAGAACACTCAAGGAGACTCCTGAACAGACTGAAATGGCGCCAGCATAAACAGTCTTTTAAGGACTCAGTGGTTCAACACGGATTCTGCAAGTGTGGATCTACCACAATACATCTGTTTACTGAGGAAGATACCAAATGTCATCACTTCTGTTCCAGAGCGAGCAAGGACAAAGCATTTCTTTCTGTGGGGTTTCCGCAGGGATTTCCTTTGTATTCCCATCCATACATCTACTGCCCAGCGGTGGGGTACCAAAAGCAGCATGAGTGCTGGTAGCACCAGGGTTTCATCAGATCACTGGTGCTGCTTCTTTCTTCAGGGCCTCATCAGAATCAGAGCTATGATGCCTGTTTTCTTATTTTTGCTTGGAGACTGAGCTCTGATAGAGGAGATACACTGAGTAGAGGCAGAATGTACATCAGGAAAGCACAATCAAAACAAGATGCAAGACCTACACTAAAGGAGCCTGAGGACTGTGCCAGAGCATGCACGGTCAAATGCAAATGGCACTGGAAAATAGACCTAGTTGGTGTCAACTGAGTCATAGACTTCACAGGAACAGTGTCAGTCTTTTCTTAAGGAAGTTGCCAGAGCAGTGCTGAAGCTGAGGATGGGAGCCAATGTTCTACCTGTTTCATAAAGGAGAGCTTCAGTGCAGATGCAGGTCACTGAGAACCCAAATCAGCCTAACTAAAGAAAGGGAGATAGAAGTCTAAGTGCAGATCTAACAGAGGTTCTCAACGCTCTTCATTGTAGAGGTATGTGGTATACAGTAGCCGCTTCTCGGCTCTCTGTGAGCTAAGATCAAGTGTAAGGTGCATGCTTATGGGTGGTACTCTTCATGGCTTACTTTTTCATTTCCTTGATTTTGAGTTTCTCAGGTATGTTGTGTGTGTAGCAAACCTATTCCCCAAACACTGTGTCCTGTATTTCATTATAGTTATTTAAAAATAATGCAGCCTGTATGTGGTAGAGGAAACTAAATGTTTTTAGAGCCCAGTACTGCTATTGAGCTAATATACAAGGTTGCAATACTTGAAATAAGGTAGGAAGAGAAAAAAAAAAAATCAGGATCAAGAAAAGAATTGTAGGTTGAATGATAAGATTCAGCTATTTCTGTCTCTGTGGTGATAACCCTTGGGTTATTTTACCTCCATTGTTGGTTTAGAAATTGGAAGATACCACCACTCAATAGCCCCGTCAAGCAGGTTGACCCCCTTTTCCTTCTTCATGAAGGAGCACTGAGAAACTTTAGGGTGAGTACTCAACCCTTCAATCCACTCACCAAGGGAGCGAGACTTTTCTTCTGCTCTCTACACATGATGCACCGAGACTAAACTGCCTTTTCATTCACCCCTAGAGATCTTATAGAATCTGCATCTTCTGTTTCCTTGGTAACAGCATGAAGCAAGCATAATATTCCATGACACCTACCCACACAGCTTCACAATTAAAGTATGGCAGCACCCATTTCCTAAGGCTTTTCTTTTCAAGTGGCAATGACAGGAATTAAGCCAAATAAGGGATGGGGGAGTGGAGAGGTGACTTATAAATGCAATTCCTCCCACTTCCGAAAAGAATATTCAAAAGGATAAAGGTAACTGCAAAGAAATGGGATTGGGGGGGGGGGGGGGGGGTAAAGCAAACAAAAGGAAGAAGAGAACCTATCTCCACTAATGCATTTTTTCATCGGTACAACTAGTGATCTACACTTCACTCTTGTTACTCCCTTCCCACACTAGGGCAGGGAGTATTTTTGCCTATACTCGTTAATTCATCTTAATGGAGAATTTTAAATCCATGAGACAGCAAGACAAGAGACAGTTATTCTTCAGCTACAAGTCAACCTTCCCATTGGCTATAACTAATTATATTCACTCCAAAACCTGGTTTTATATCCTTCCTCTTTGGTGGCACAAGAAATTGTTGCAGCTCACAAGGAGAGTTTTTCCAGAGCCGATAGAGATCAATAGCCACCAATTAAACAAATTTCATAGTACAGGATCATCTAGAATAGTGGCTATCCCATCCATGAGAAAAATTACCCTAGTTTAAAAAAAAAAACCCACACAACACTTTTCCTTTTCTATTAAGATCATTCACTAGCCAGGATCATTCAACTGGCAGCCCATAGAATACTGTGGTCAAAGGCCTCATCTGCCAATGAAAACAAAAAGCAGCATAGAAAGGAATGAACAGAGAACAGGTTCTACTAATAAGCTCAAGGAAGTAGGCACTTCTTGCAGAATGGTCTTCAACACCTATTAAGGAAGGTATTTTGTTGAGGATATAGGCCAATCCAATTTATAACCTAATCCATTGGGGATTATTTTGGCCTCTTTCTTAATAAGGAGGGGCTGTTCCACATTACCACATTCTTTTGCAGCAAAATTTCATAACATCCTGTTTTGGTCTGAGGAAGGAGGGAGGGTACATGAACACTGATTTAAGTGAACAGAAGGATTAACTTTTTATATTAATTTTACAACTGGTCCAAAAGTAGTCCATTTCAGGGAGAAAATGGAGGAGATTCCTTAGACTCCAGATTCACTGACTCTTCTTACAAAGTTGATGGCTGAAAGCATGGATAATTGAAATGACAGCAAGAAACCTTCAGAAACCTGGCAACATGATAACGAAGGTTCAGACAACTGAACCTTTTGGAAAAGATCTTTCTGCCAACAGATCACCTTGTACTTAAGCTCAGACTGAGGCTCATCTATACACCCCATCTAAACCGAAGTAGGAGTGCTGAATGGCTTTATAACAAAACTAGGCACTAATAGAAAAGGGGCCTCTATGTTCGAATTACAGAAGACTCAATTTTTAAAGTATGTCTATGACATCCTGATTAGCAGCCACCTTTCTGGAAGCCTAATCCTACTACAAATCTTCAAATGAAAATCTACTGCAAACTGGATGAACTAGGTCACCTTGGTATATTGTAAGCTTTTCTAAGTCAGGAGCCTTCATACATTGGAATTGGAAGTCAATAGGGCCAGTCAGCAGGGTGCTTTAGGAAGCCTGAGACCTTCTTGTTTCAACTGTTCCTGACTATCTGAGATTGGTTGGAAGAAAGGAAAATGTACCCATAGAATTTTTGAAAGTTTGAATATTTCTGTGATGTATTTGCAGGGAAAGGGATCAGTGTACATTTAATTGATCTTTTAAAGCTAAAAGACTATTCAAATAAATGAGAACTTTTGATAAAAGAAAAAATCAGAAAAATAAATATTTTTTATTTTTAAATATGATGACACCTGTAAGAAGTCCATTATATCTTTCTTTAGTTTCTTTCAAACCCATTAAACTGCACTATGCAACAGTTAACGCTCCATAGTAATTGTTTTATCTACACAAATAGTATTATAGTTGAAAAGACTAACTCAGAGCTTTTGTTTTGAGGCACTTAACTTTCTATAATAAAGCTAGAATTTTGCATGCAATTTATTTTTTGGAAGCAAGTCAAGTTCCATTTCACTGGTTGAGTTAGAATCTAGATATTAAACTTTAATATAGATTTCTACAACTTTAAAAAGGAGATGCTAACCTGATAATCACATATTTTTACTCACATAAGAGACAAACACAAGATCATTCTAGAATTAAGAATGTTCCTGAAGTCCCAGGGATGCAGTCTACCACAAAGGAAACCAAAAAGATAAAGCTTCCATTCACACTAAAACGGTGAAAGTTTAAACTCAATAGAAACTGCATAGTACCACTGACAGGATGACAAAACTCTTAATTTCTAAAAGTTTAAGAGACAAAACCCAAGTATAAAATAAAGACCTGGATTGTTACTCCAATTTTAAATATAGTGTGGGGGGGGGGGGTTCAACTGCTCTTTAGACAGGTTTTTTTAATCTATACTTTGACACAGGATAAAAGATGTCAGATTTTTCAGTAGAACTCATCCTATTGGAGAGCAAATTCAGATCTCATTGTGTATTTGGTTTGTAAAAATACTATTTAATTTGAATACAGCACTTCATCTGTAGACCTCAGAGCACTTTACAAAGGAAGATTATCCCCATTTTCTGTACGGGGAAGCAAAAGTTCAATGATTTGCCCAAGGTCACACAAGTCAAAAAAATCAAGTACAGAACCCAGATCCCCAATTCCCAGTCCTAATCACTAGAGCACACTGCACTCTTAACAGTTTCAATATATTGTTAATTTTCAAATGTTTTTCCATTACCTTTTACCCTGACAAGAAAATTAATATATTTTTTATGTAGTGCTAATGAATACAGTCAACAGTACTGTTCAGTCTATGACAGAAGGCTACAAAATATACGTACTCCACTTTAGACCTGCCTACATTAAGCAAAATACCACAAATAATCAGGTTGGAAGTTCCAAGAACAGATGCTTATAATTCTATGGAGGAAAGACTTCAGGTGTTTATTCAATCTGCTAATCAGTTTCCTCCACTTCCTTTCCCCAGTTACAATATCTGAAACACTGAAACAGATTCAGAATAGTTTTGAGCAGTGTTATCAGTACATCAAATGAGCGCTCAAGTAACACAAGAGGTGGTAATAAAATGAAATAACAGTTATAAAGATTAACAATAATACAGAATGGTAGTGTTTTTTCAAATTTTGTTAAGTCCCCATGGTAAAGCACTGGAAAACTACTTTCAATTGTTTATATTTTTATTTTTTTTAATAAAGAGAAACTTAATAGTAGTTCTTCAATTAATTCAAGATCAAAGCCAATGATTTGAACACAAGGATAAAAACTTATTAAAATAGGATTTTAAAAATGCAGTACCTAATTATTTTTTAGGTAAAGCAGACACCCAAGTTCCTATTGGAAGGACCATAATGAGAATATGAAATAATATCGACTGGCTTCATTCTTCTGTCATAGGTCAAAATAATAAAGTAGAACCACCAGTTTTAATCATTTGATAATTTAGCTGTTTAAAGGAGTGGACATACAAGAGCACCAGTTCTTAAAAAAAATAAATAAATAAAATAAAGCAGCTCATTTTTTCCTTTAGTAAAACAAGTTTATAAACAAAGCCATGAGTTTTGTACATACAATAGCTAGCTCCGGCATAACAGAAGAATATCTGATGAACAGAATTCAACTAGTATATAAAAAAAATGTAGCTTTGGTCAGAAAAGGGACTATGTAAAAAAGCATTCTTTACCCACTGCATTGCTTCCTTTGTATCTGGTACCTTTAATTACTATTTTAACAAAACCAAGTTTTTAAACTAGTATTAGCAATGCAGAGCCAATGCAGGCATGGAAGAGTTAGAGGGACTAGTTTCTGCCACACCCATCAAAAAAAGGGTAATCAACTTCTGATGTAGAATATAAAAAGTGTACAAGCTTTGAATAAATTGTTTTGGGGTTGTTTTTTTTTTTTTTTTAAGAAAAAATGCTTATACATTATCCCAAAGAGATAGCCCTGAAGACTGCACCAAACAAATGAGTTTCTGATCTGCAAAAATGCCAATCCAAGTAAGATTTTAAAAATAAATATCCCATATTGTTGGAAGCTAGCTATATGAAGAAAAATTTGGGCCTCAATAGTGCAAATATTTACACATCAGTAATTCCACATTGTTGGAAATTGGGAAAGCTTATGAGTAATTACTTCTTTCACAATTGTTTAAATGGGAGTTTGGTACCAAAAGTATTCACAACGCAAGCAGAAAAATTTTGGTGATGGAAAGAGCTCCAGTTCACATACAGGAAATATATTTTCTAAAAACCAGAAAAACTGGCAACTCCAGATGATACCACAGAATTAAGACAATGGATAAAGAAATAATTTCACAAGAGCTTCCACAATTGAAATGACTTGTTAGCTAGTAGCTACTGATTTGATTTTTTTAAATATTAACATATATTAAAGGAAAGTCAGCAAACACTAAGTGCTCAGGAAATTTAGGAAATATTAATTCCTCTCGACATTGCAGAAAACCCCAAGAGGCTATGGAAATGTCAATCCATGTTGGAAATGCACTAACATAAGTGACAGCTATAGAAATTGTGCTGTAATGAAAAATAAGAATGAACCAAAGGATAGCTACACGAGGCACAGAAATCTTTTGCTGGTAGGGTGGGAGAGCACCAAGAGAAGTCCACAGTAGAGAAGGAATGCCCTCTAATTGGAAATCAAAAATGTGGGATACGTAGGATATGGAATTTTATTGCTACACAGCATTCAAAAGAACTCCATGCAAAATCTTCAAAATACATTCCAAAATATTCTATCCCATAAAACACTGTCACTACTACATTAGCGTTTCAGAAAGTTGTACAGAATTGTAACTTCTCAAAGTAATGCACTAACATTAGAAAACCCTTTTCAAACTATAATTATTAATTGATTTTTACTAGGGAATACTGCATTAAAACGTGAGTTTGCAATAGAAATCTTCAAAAAGTAACAGTTACAGTAATGTTCATGAGTGTTAGAATGGAAGCATTCTCCCCTTCTCAATTAAGGACACTTTGTAATACTGGTCTAATACATTGTCCCAGAAAACAATGAGAAGTCTAATATTTTAGAGTTTCTATAGGGCCCAGAACAAAATAGATTTGCATATTAGGCAGAACTAAATTCTCAGTAGTTCTTCTCCTGATTTAATTAGAAGAAAAACCCGAGTTAAAAAAATATTGCAAAATATCTCCATAAATCTAAGACTCATCCGTTTCCTAAATACTCCCTTTCTACAAGATTGCTAACAAACCTCATATTAAACATGTAAAAGATATTGCACTCAAACACTGGCACCTCTAAGAAAATGTTGGCTTTATTTGATTTTCATAGAAACTAGAAGAAATTCTCTTTCAAGAAATATCAGATAAAACAAAGGAGAAACCAACACGGGGGGAGGACAAGCTATAAAATGGAAGTCAAGAGTGAAAAGTTTGGCCAATGCACAGAGAAGGAAAGAAGGTTACAGCAAAAAAGACTTAAAATAATTGCATCAAGCACCTTAAGTTGGTATGGGAGGAGAATGTTAAATGGGTAACAGAAAGAATTATCACATGAAAACATCTTAGTTCTTGTCTTGAAATAAAGCAAGTCTTAAAACCTAATAAAACTAAAACTAGGATAGAAAATTAATCCATTCCTCTAAGTTGTCTATACTAAATTTGCTACATCAACAAGAGGCTCCAACAGAACAGGGCACAACCCTAACCTTTACTGATGCAATTATCTCCAAACTATCATGTACTCCTGGGGAATTCTGCACCACTGCATACGCACAGAATTCATGACCCTTCCCCCGCCCCCCAAAAAAAATTTCTCCGCAGAAAATACATTCTGCTGGAGAGGCGCTGAAGTTACGCCTTCTGCCCACCAGGGACTGCTGTGGCACCAGAACAGAGGCAGCTGGCTCACCAGCAGTGGCAGTCAGCAGCCCATAGGGAGGAAAGGATGCATTCCTCACAGTGCCGTGCCCGCGGGGACAAGCAAGGAGGCACGGAATATAAGAAGGGGGGGGACAGACATATCAGGGCAAACAGGATTACTGGGGGGGGAGGAGTGTTACACACTGGGATTCAAAAGGGCTAATGTGGGGAGAGAGAACAGGGCAGGGAATGAATGCGAGAGACAGTGCAGAGCCACATGGGGATGGGGGTTGGCTGAGTGGGGGTGCAACGACACACGGGGGCAAAGGGAGTGCAGGGACACATGGGGGCAGGAGGAGATGCATCTAACTGAATGGGAGAAGTTAGGTGTCAGCAAGGGTCTACATGGGGTGGCTCCCCAACAATCCATCCCCCTCAAAAAAAAACCCACCTTGTTCCATATTTCTCCCACCCACATGCAACAACCCTCCAGGTTCACTCCCAGGCTCTCTCTCAGCAATTACTTCCTTCTCCCTCAGCTCCTCCCTTACCCTGACATAAGCCTTCGCACTGCTTATGATGGGTGCAAAAAATACATTTCTGTATTGTAGTTTAAATGAGTTACTCAAAGTTATGTATTAATATGCCTAGTAAGGAATCTATTTGTCAAAAAAATTTCCTGATTTTTTTTGTTGTCTATATTGTGACAAAATTCCTCCATCTATCTTGGTGGGTCCTGCACTTATTGGCGGATTTTCTTACCTCAGAGATTCACCATGTGGGTTAGGGGAACAGCCCAGAGACCTTCCCCTCTGGAAGAACCCACAATCCAGGTTAATTGGGAGGTTTGGGGGGAACCTGGGCCCACCCTCTACTCCGGGTTCCAGCCCAGGGCCCTGTGGACTGCAGCTGTCTATAGTGCCTCCTGTAACAGCTGCATCTCCCTGGGCTACTTCCCCAGGGCCTCCTCCAAACACCTTCCTTATTCTCACCACAGGACCTTCCTCCTGGTGTCTGATAACGCTTGTGCTCCTCACTCCTCCAGCAGCACACCCTCTCACTCTCAGCTCCTTGCGCCTCTTGCTCCCAGCTCCTCACACTCGCACCACAAACTGAAGTGAGCTCCTTTTAAAACCCAGGTGCCCTGATTAGCCTGCCTTAATTGATTCTAGCAGCAGCTTCCTAATTGGCTCCAGGTGTCCTAATTAGCCTGCCTGCCTTAACTGGTTCTAGCAGGTTCCTGATTACTCTAGTGCAGCCCCTGCTCTGGTCACTCAGGGAACAGAAAAACTACTCATCCAGTGACCAGTATATTTGCTCTCTACCAGACTCCTGTACCCCACTGGCCTGGGTCTATCACATATTCCTCCCCACTGCTCAACACCAAGGGGTTGGCGTCTCAAGCTGCCCAGAGAGTGCGTATGTGACAAGCCATTGGCGTTGCCATGACGGCTGCCTGCTCTGTGTTGCACACGGAACTGGAAAGGTTGGAGGGATAAGAACCATCTGGTCACCCTTGTGTTCTTTTCCTTGTTCTGCTGCATCCATTGAAGAGGGGCATGGTCGGTCACGAGGACAAATCTGCACCCGAGCAGGTAGTAGCGCAATGTTTCCATGGCCCATTTTACAGCGAGGCATTCTCTCTCCACCACTGCATATTTTTGTTCCCTTGAAAGAAGTTTCCGACAGATATAGAATTGGGTGTTCCTCCTCCCCGACCATCTGTGATAGAACCCCAACCCTACTTCCGATGCATCCGTCTGCAGGATAAATTCCCCTCAGGGGGCAGTCCATAGGTCTGTGAATGCTTCCTCTGCTGCGTTAGACCATCTCACCAGATCAGGTCCATGAGCTTTCACTAGGTCTGTCAGGGGGCTTGCCCTTGTGGCAAAGTGGGGGATAAATCGTCGGTAATACCCCACCACACCTAGGAACGCCCGGACTTGTTTCTTGAGACTTGGTCGGGGCCAATTTTGGATGGCCTCTAACTTGCTCACTTGGGGTTTTACCAGACCTTTTCCCACAATGTAGCCAAGATATTTGGCCTCTGTAAACCCTACAGCGCACTTGGCAGAGTTTGCTGTAAGGCCAGCTTGCCTGAAGGTATCGAGGACTGCCTCCACCTTCTCCAGGTGGGTTTCCCAGTCTGGGGTATGAATGACCACATCGTCCAAGTAGGCAGCAGTATAACTGTTATGTGGGCGAAATAGCTTGTCCATGAGGCGCTGGAAGGTAGCTGGGGCCCCATGTTGTCCAAAAGGGAGGACAGTATATTGAAAAAGACCCTCTGGTGTAGAGAACGCAGTCTTTTCCTTTGCGTCTTCTACAAAGGGAATCTGCCAGTACCCCTTTGTCAAGTCTAGGGTAGTCAAGTACCGGGCATTACCCAGACGGTCCACTAGCTCATCTATGCGAGGTATGGGGTACGTGTCGAACTGGGATACTTTGTTTAGTCGCCGGAAGTCGCTGCAAAATCTTGTGGTGCCATCAGGTTTGGGCACCAGTATGACTGGGCTGGACCACTGACTGTGGGATTCTTCGATGATCCCCAACTCCAGCATTTTTTTTTTTTTTTTTTTTTACTTCTGCTTTTATTTCCTCCCTTTTTGCCGCTGGCACCCGATAGGGCCTCACCATTACTCTGGCCCCAGGGTTTGTGACGATGTGGTGACATGTCTCGGTCGTTCGACCCGGTTTTCTTGAGAACACATCTTGGTTCCGGAAGATCATCTCAGACACCTCATTCTTCTGGTCTGGTGTTAAATCGGGAGACACTCTCACCTGTTTGGAAGGCTTGTTTTCCTGGGTTAGGTCTTTTTGGACCTTTGTGCATGCCTTTTGTGCATGCCAGGGTTTCAGAAAGTTAACGTGATAAATCTGTTCTTGTTTTCTGCATCCTGGCTGCCGCACCTTGTAGGTTATTTCCCCCACGGGTTCAACCACCTCATAAGGCCCCTGCTATTGGGCCAGAAGCTTGCTTTCTGCCGTGGGTACCAACACCATAACCCAATCCCCTGGTTGGAACTGTCGCACTTTTGCCTGGAGATTGTAATGGGTTCGCTGGGCCTCCTGTGCCTTCTCCAAATGTTCCTGTACAATAGGGGTAACCCGGGCTATCCGGTCTCACATCTGCATTACATGCTCGATTATATTTCTCCCCCTCATTGGGTTCCTCTTCCCAGATCTCTTTGGCAATATCTAGTATGGCATGGGGGTGACGCTCGTATAATAACTCGAAAGGGGAAAAGCTAGTTGAGGCCTGAGGTACCTCCCGGATAGAGGAGCTAAGGTAGGGTAGTAGGGTGTCCCAATCCTTCCCGTCCCGACTTACCACCTTCCTTATCATAGCCTTGAGGGTTCGATTAAACCTTTCTACCAACCCATCAGTCTGCGGATGGTAGACCGAAGTTCTCAGGGTATGTATATGGAGCAGTGTACAGAGGTCCTTCATTAGCTTTGACATAAATGGGATTCCTTGGTTAGTTAATATCTCCCCCGGTAGCCGCATTCGGGCAAAGATCCCCACCAGCTCTTTGGCTATAGTTTTAGAAGCCGTGTTCCGCAGGGGGACGGCTTCTGGGTAGCGAGTAGCATAGTCCAAAACAACAAGTATATATTGGTGGCCCCGAGCCGTCTTCTCCAGGGGTCCCACTAGGTCCATGGCTATTCGCTCGAAGGGGACCTCTATGATGGGAAGGGGTACTAAAGGTGCCCTCAAGTGGGGACAGGGACTGTGCAGCTGACACTCCGGGCAGGAAGCACAGTACCTCCGCACTTCATGTACTCAGGGCCAGAAGAACCGTCGTAGGACTCGTGCCAAGGTCTTCTCTACCCCCAAATGCCCCCCAAAAAGATGACTATGAGCAAGACTTAATACAGCGTTCTGGTGTTTCTGAGGTACTAGGATCTGCTGTACCTTCTGCCCCTGTACTGGTGCAACCCAGAATAAGAGATCCTTCTTCATTATGAAGTAGGGTCCTGGTCCCTGGGTTTTCCCTTCCACAGGGACTCCATCTATTTCAGTCACCTCCTTCCTAATGTTGTCCTACCTTGGGTCTTCTGCCTGGTCCCGTCCAAAATTTCCTCTCCCGGGGCTAATCTGCCCAAGATCTAGGGGCCCAGTCTCTGTTGCCTCTACTGGTTCAGAAGCATTAGGGTGGGGGGTCAGACTCAGCTGCTTCTCCCACCTGCATGGCCTCCTTTTCAGCTGCGCGGGTCCGCCTACCTACAAGAGCGACCCTCTGGCTTTGGGTCAGTATTTGGGTTCTCAAGGCCTTAGCTGCCCTTCTTTCCCTTTTTGTCTTTCTACCCTGTCTGGGAGGGGAGAATAAATCTGGGGATATTTCAGAGAAGATTGGGGGTTGACAGTCTGCTGTGGATGCCTCACCAATTTTAGGGTCCCCATCTTTCTCCAATCCCCCTACTGGGAGTAAGTTTCCAAACCCTGGGAAGTCCCTCCCTATGAGCACCGGGTATGGGAGTTTAGGGACTACACCTGCTGCTATCTCAGTAGTGTTCCCTTGGATCTCGATTTTTACTGGGATGGTGGGGTAGTAACTAACTGTCCCATGGACACACATTATCTCCGTATGTTTAGCCTGCAGCAGCCGACTACGCTTCACAAGTTTCCCTGAGATAAGCGTGATAGCACTCCCCGAATCAACCAGTGCCGGGGTCCCTACCCCATTTAGTTTCACTGGTCTGGTATACATATGTGGGGTTAGTGAGACCCCCACAGGGTGGATTAGGGAGCATGGATCTGCCCAGTTCCCCAGGTGACACTGCATAGGCTCCTCAGCATTGGGACACTATATACATAACATCTGTATGGAGCCCTAGGCGTTCCCCGGTCTCTTGGTTTGGGCAGTCCAACATCACGATCCTCTTCTCCCTCAGTGCTCTGACACTTTGTGGCCTCTGATGGGCCTTCAGCCTCTCTCTTTTTTCCACTTGGGCCCTCCTGGTGGCCCAGTCACCCGAACTTTAGGGCTTGGTGCTGCTAGTTTAACCCGGGGTGCCTCTTCCTTAACTGGTCGGGTCAGTTCCCTCGCTGTCCTTCGCCTCTCTACCAGGGAGACAACCTCGTCATAGGTAGAGGGTTCATTCTGGCTTACCCAGGCACGAAGGTCTGGTGGTAGTCCCCTCATGTATCGGTCGATGACCAGAACCGCTAGTATCTCTTCCGGACTCTGGGACTCTGTTTGCAACCACTTTCGTGTGAGATGGATGAGGTCATACAATTGGGACCGCGGAGTTTTGTCTTCCTGGTACCGCCAACAGTGATACTGCTGGGCCCACACTACTGTCATTACCCCAAATCTGGCCAGGATCTCTGCTTTCAGCTGGGGGTAGTCTGCCGCAGCCTCTGCAGGCAGATCATGGTAGGCCTTCTGGGCCTCCCCACACAGGAATGGGGCAAGGATGCCAGACCACTGATCTCGAGGCCAGGCCTCCCGCAGGGCTGTCCTCTCAAAGACCAGAAGGTATGCCTCAACATCATCCTCCCGTGTCATTTTCTGCAGCCAATGGCTGGCCCGTATGAGCCACGTACCATCATGACCGCAATTCAGCTCTGTAAGGGATTTTACTTGGTTTACCAGTTCCCGCAACATAGCTCGGTCTTGAGCAGCCTGGTCCATCAGCAGGCGATTAGTCTCTTGCTGCAGCCGCACTGCCTCCTGTTGGGCGGCTGCCTGGACACGGGTAGCCTCCTACTGGGCCGCCATAGCTTGTATCAGTGCCCGCACTATGTCATCCATTGTGGTGAAAAAAATAAACCCTCTTTTTTTTTTTTAAATCACCCTCCTTCTTCCGCCGCGCTGTGCACCCCAAGATCCCACTCCTAACCCCAGTGTGACAAAGTTCCTCCTCTATCTTGGCTTATTGGCAGATTTTCTTACCTCAGATTCACCATGTGGGTTGGGGAACAGCCCAGAGACCTTGCCCTCTGGAAGAACCCACAGTCCAGGTCAATTGGGAGGTTTGGGGGGAACCCGGGCCCACCCTCTACTCCGGGTTCCAGCCCAGGGCCCTGTGGACTGCAGCTGTCTATAGTGCCTCCTGTAACAGCTACAAGTCCCTGGGCTACTTCCCCATGGCCTCCTCCAAACACCTTCCTTATTCTCACCACAGGACCTTCCTCCTGGTGTCTGATAACGCTTGTGCTCCTCACTCCTCCAGCAGCACACCCTCTCACTCTCAGCTCCTTGCGTCTCTTGCTCCCAGCTCCTCACACTCACACCACAAACTGAAGTGAGTTCCTTTTAAAACCCAGGTGCCCTGATTAGCCTGCCTTAATTGATTCTAGCAGCTTCTTCTTAATTGGCTCCATGTGTCCTAATTAGCCTGCCAGGTTCCTGATTACTCTAGTGCAGCCCCTGCTCTGGTCACTCAGGGAACAGAAAACTACTCATCCAGTGACCAGTATATTTGCCCTCTACCAGACTCCTGTACCCCACTGGAATTTTTAAATAAATTACCAAAGTAATTGAAACTGGCATGATTATATTGTGTTATTTTGACAAATAAAATATGCAGAATTTTAAAATCTTGAACACAGAATTAATTTTTTGGCACAGAATTCCCCCAGGAGTAATCATGGAAATGATTTTTAATGCAGGAACAGTGGATGGCATCACAATATGTAGCAACCTGCTACAAGACAAGGAATAGACGCTGATGACAATTGACAAAGAGGTATCAGACTCCAAACAGTATGTTTTCCCTTCCTGGGTGAACTGTACATACTCTAATATCCTGTCTGATGTATCTTTTTACATATTTTATGTTAAAAATTCAATAAAAAACAAACATTACAGTGCAAGTTACCAAACAGATGATAAAACTATCATGAAATACAAGTGATATAGAAGGCAATAAAAAGAGAAGAAACAAAAAGGGAAAAACAGGGAGGGGAGAGGACACAAGAAAGGGAAGTTACTTACCCTTTGTAACTGGAGTTCTTTAAGATGTGTGATCCTTATCTGTATTCCACTGCAGGTAAGCACGCACTCCACATGCTTAAGATCAGAGATTACTAGCAAGTAGTGTTCACTGGTCCACACCTGTGTAGTTGTTCCCATCATAGTCCATATCAAAAGTAAAAGGGGTGCTGCAGACCCATAAGTCTCCAGTTCCTCTTCTTATGGTGATTCAGAGAAAAATCTGAAGCAGAGGGGAAAGAGGATGAGTAGTGGAATAGATAGTGATCATATATCTTGATGAACTCCAGTTACAAAAGGTAAGTAACTGCTCTTCCCTTCAAGGGCTGGTGCCTATGTATGTTCCACTAGAAATAGAGATAAGGAGAGTGAAAAGGTGCAGGTGGTATAGCAGCTTGCAGAACTGTTGTCCCAAAGGATGCAAAGGTGAAGGAAAGTTGGACCAACGTATAATGTCTTGTGAATATGTGGATGGAATTCAACACTGCTGATGGCAAATGTCAAGCAGAGGTACTTCTTGGAGTGATTTTGCTGAGGCTGCCTGTGCTCTCTGAGTGAGCCCATACCCCACGTGGGGAAAGATGATGTGCCAGTTCATAAAAGGACGACACAGCCAGAGATCCACTTGGAGATCCTCTGGGAGGAAAGTTTGTCCTTGAACTCATGTATGCCAGAAACAGCCCTAGATGACCGATTTGTTCTGTTCTCTGTAAGTAAAAGGATGAACCTTGTTTCATGTCAAGGAAATAAAGTCTCCTTTCTATACTAGAGGTTGGGGTTTGGGAAAGAACACAGTTAAGTGGATACTCTGGTTTATGTAAAATTGCAAAACTACCTTAGGGGTGAATTTCAGGTATAGACATAGTGAGATCTTGTCTTTATAAAGTATAGCATTAGGAGGGTCTGCCATTAGGGCCCCTAGCTCATGTACGCATCTGGCTGAGGTGATGGCAACAAGGCAACCTTCATAAATGAGTGAAACATCAAACAGGTAGTGCTAGGTGTTCAAAATGTAACTTGGTAAGTAATCAGAGCACTAAATTAAGGTCTCATTGACAGGCTGGGTTTATTACTGGTGGGTAAATTCTAATTAAACCCTATAAGGATGTGGAGGTGACTGGGTGAGTAAAGACAGCTATCTGATGGAAGGTGACATGCACTGATTGCAGCCAGGTGAACAAGTATTGAGCTAAGAGAAAGGCCTGACTTCTTGAGGGTAAAGGGGTAATCCAGGATATCAGATTACTTGGGAGAGGTGGAAGTGATCGACCCAGATAGAGAAGGGCTTCCATATTTCAAGGTAACGTTTTTGATTTTTTTGTTTTTTGTTTTTTGAGTCCTTCCTATTACTAGTAAGGACAGCTTACGTGTCCTGGGAACTGGAACATTCTAGATCAGATGCTCATCCAAATACCAAGCCATGAGGTGAAGAGCTTCTGAGTTGGGATGTCTGATCTTGCCAGTCTCTTGAGTCAAGAGGTCTGGGAAGGAGGAAATGCTGATGGGCAGTCGGGCTGACATGCAGAATTGGAAACCAGAACTGCCAGGGCCACGTGGACACGATGAAAGTGACTTGTGCGCTGTCATTTTGAATGTTCCATAATACTCAAGGAAACAGTAAATTAAGGAGGAAAGACACAGTTTAGGCAGTCCGCCCAAGGAAGCAGATGAGCATCGCTGCTAGAGAATTGGCCAAGAGCTCCCCTGGAACAGTATATGATGCACTTCCTATTTTTCTGACAGGCAAACAGGTCTCAGGTAGAGATTCCCCAACTGAGAAAAGATGCTGTTCAACACTGAACTGTGCAATTTCCACTTGTGGTCCATGACAAAATGCCTGCTAAAGCTGTCTGCCAGTGAATTCTGGGTTGCTGGGAGGTATGCTGCTGATAGGGTGATGTGATTCTTGATACACCAGTTCCATAGATTGATCACTTCTACACAGAAGGTAATGGATCTCACTCCTCCCTGTTTATGTACAATACAGCTGAGATATTGTCTGACATTATGAGAATGTGGTGAGATTGGATTAATGATAAGAATGCCCTTCATGCTTCCTAGATGGCTCCAAGTTCCAGGAGGTTTACGCTGACCCCTGTTTCGCAGGGCATCCAAGTGCCCTCTGCCATATGATCATCCATGTGAGCCACACATCCTAACAAAGAGGCATCTCAGATTATCCTTCTGTCAGATGCGGCTGATAGGAAAGGAATGCCCATGCACACTTGTGCCAGACCCTTCCACTAGGTCAGAAGATCCTTATCTGATGGGGATTGTCACTCCAGAGTTTATGCTAGGTTTACTCAGTATATATACACCAATGGTCACCAACCCGTCAATCGCGATTGACTAGTTGATCCTGGAGCCTCTACCAGTTGATCGTGATTTCCGGGCCACTAAAAGTTGCCTCTGACCGAATGGCCCTGAGTCCCTCCGAGCTCACCTGAGTGTCCCTCCAGGCGAATCAGTCAAGGAGCCAAGCTCAATCTGGTGCAGTGGGGCTCAATGGGAGCAGCGGGGATGGCGCGGGGGCAGCACGCGGAGCAGCCTCCCACCCAGAGGCCGCACCCTGAGGAGAGACGTGCCAGCAGCCAGCTGCTTCCGGGAGCGGCATGGGGCCACGGCAGGGAAGCAGCCTGCCTGAGCCCCGCTGCACCGCTGACCAGGAGCCACCTGTGGTAAGCACCTCCCAGCCAGAGTCTGCACCTCACGCTCCCTCCCATACCCCAACACTCTGTCTGGAGCTCCCTCCTGCACCAAACTGTCTCCCAGAGCCCAAACCTTCACCTTCCTCTGCACCCCAAGACTCTGCACCAGCCTGAAGCCTCCTCCTGCACCCAAACTCTCTTCCAGAGCTTGCACCCTTCACTCCTGCACCCCAACCTTCTGCCCCAGGTTCAACCAATGCACACCCCACAGTTGAGAATGTTACACTGATTTGTGACAATCCCTGAAGGATAAACAACAAATGACACTAATAAAAAGTAAAATTCATGAAATGTTCAGTGGATTCTATGAGATTAGGTGCAGTGTGACCATATGACCCCTGCACCTAAACTCCCTCCCAGGGCCTGCACCCTCTCCTTCACCCCAACCTCCTGAGGGGTGGGGAAGAGCGAGTGACAGAGAGAGGGGGGAATGGAGTGAATGTGGCAGGGCCTCAAGGAAGGGGCAGGGTAGATCCTGGGTTCAAAAAGTGATCTTGTGAAAAAGAGGTTGGAGACCACCAATATATACTGTTCAAAGCCAAGCCTGCAGGCAGCAGAGGTGGAATCTAGCAAATATCATTCTATACTTGACATTATGTGACCCAAGAGGGAAAGGCATATCCAGATTGATGTCCAATGGTTGTGCATAACTTGATCAGTCTGTCCGTATGGAATCTGTCCATAGGGAGAGAAACCTTAGCCCTATTAAGTCTATAATGTGGGTCACAGTCAGAATAGACTTCTCTATGTTCACGGAGACTCCCAGAAATGCTAGGAGAAGGAGCTGCAATGAGCTCAACGCTATGACTTTTGCACATGTCATCTCTGTAAGAAGCCAGTCATCTAGATACATGAAGATGGTGGAACTGTCCCATCTGAAGTATGGAGCTACTTCAGAAAATGTTAGTGAAGACTCTGGGTGGAAGTTGCAAGGTCGAATGGAAGTACCCTGTATTGATAGTGATTTTCTGTGGAAAAATTGAAAAGTAGGTGTCTTTCATATTGAAAGCTGTGAACCATATGTTCTTCTAGAGATGGTATAATCTGTACCAACAAAACCATGCAGTATTTTATCTTGCGAATAAGGATATTGAGTTGTTTCAGGATGAGACCTGGTCTCAACCCTCCTGTCCAGAGGTCTAGAAAATATTTGGAGCAAAACCCTTTTCCTTTATGTTGAAAGGGTACCCACTCTATTGCTTCCCAGTGTAGGAAGGATTCCACCTCATGAAGGAAGATCTCCTTGTGAGAGAGGACTCTAAAGAGGGAAGGGGAGAGAAACTCAATTGTGTATCCAGAGTGGATAACATCCAACATCCATCTGTTACTGCCCTCCAATCGTGGGGACATCATGTCAGGTGTCCACCAAAGTGGATCTGCGAATCAGGTGGAGATGGCATCAAAACTAGATTGGATGCTTGAGAGCTGCAAGCCCTTTAAAGCATCTTTTGGTCGGAGGCGGAGGTTGGGTAGCTGCAGCAGAGGCAGATGGGGCAGTGTATCTGAATTTTTGTACCCTCTGCCTTTTTGTGATGTGGCTTGTAAGAGCATTGGTAGTAGAACTGCTGTAAGGACTTCAGCCTGTAAGGTTGTTTATAGTACTTCCTCTTCAGGGCTGGTGTGTATATATGGCCAGTGAGCGGAAAATTTCCCTGGAGTCCATTAGCAAATACAAAGGCTAGTTTGATGAAATCTGCCTTTTCACCAGAAGACAAAGGGCAAGTCCTGCAGCGTGTCCTATATCTCCCTGGGAAGCCCTGAAGAGCGTAGCCAAGATTCCTAGGACATCACTATAGCTCTCGACATGGACTCTAAAGCAGCATCAATAGAGTAAACAGCAGCTTGTAGCAGGGTTCTTGCCACCAATATGACTTCAAGGAAGATAGGGCCTGATTTCAAGCCCTTATCAGTGGACAACTTCTCTTTAAAGTCCATGAACTTGGAGTAGTTTTTAAAAGTAATCATTTTGGAAGGAGGGCCACATAGTAGGAGATTCTAAATTGAAGGCTGGTGGAAGCAAATTACTCCTAGGGGAATTCTGCACCACTGTGCATAATTCATATCTGGCGCAGAATTTTTTCACACCTGCAGAAAATATATTCCATCAAAGTGCTGCAGTTCTGCCTGTCACCCACCAGAGGCTGCTGTGGCACCAGAACACCCAGCTGCCAGCACCCAGTTAGATGTCATCACAGCATCCAGCCATGGAACCAGGTTAGGACAGACAGAGTGGGGCACCCAGGGATGCTGGTGAAATCACATACTAGGGTACCGAAGGGGTGGGGGTGGGAGGGCAGATGGACTGGGGCATGGGCTCAGGAGCTATTTGGGTGACAGCTATTTGAGCCAGGGGCTGAATGGGACCACCTGGGGATGGCGGCTGCAGGGATACCCAGGGACGGGGGCAGATGTGCCTGACTGAACGGGAGAGGTTTGGGGTCAGCAACGGTCTGCATGGGGGAGGCTCCCCAACTCCCTAACAATCCCTCCACCCACCAAAAACCACCCGTTCCATATTTCTCCCACCCACACCCAACAACCCTCCAGGTTCACTCTCAGGGTCCTTCCCTCTCCCTCAGCTCCTCCGTTACCCATGACTCCCCCAAGCCTTTGTACTGCTTCTGAAGGGTGAAGAAAAATACATTTTTGTATTGTAGTATAAATGAATTACTCAAAATTATGTATTAATATGCCTAGTAAGGAATCTATTTGTTAAAAATACATTACCTGTATCTTTTGGGGGGGCGGGGTGTCTGTATTGTTACAGTCATACTTGCTAATGGGTATTTTGAAATAAATTACCAAAATAATTGAAATTGGCATGTTTATATTGTGTTATTTAGACAAATAAAATATGCAGAATTTTAAAATATTGTGTGCAGAATTTTTAAGTTTTGGTGCAGAATTCCCTCAGAAGTAGTAAATACCTTTCTCCCCAAGAGGTATAAAAGCCTGGCCTGTTACTGTCTGGATGTTTCTATGGCTGCCTGGATGAATAGGAACCTTGGGGCATGGTGAAAGAACAAGATGTCTGCTCCCTTAGCCAGGACCAAGTACCACTTTTCCATCCTCTAAGGGATACAGGCAGAAGTGGCTATACATACCATACAGTTCTTGCCAGTTCCCATATAGCCTCGTTGACTGGGAGTACTATTTGGCTAGACCCATATAGGTTGTAGGATGTCCAAGAGCCTGTGTTGCAAGTCCCATGACTATTCTAAGGGATTTGGAGTTCTTCTGCTATACCCTAAATTAGTTATTGGAACTGTTTATGGTAATCTGAAGGAGAAAGCCAGGCTGAACAATCACCTGATGACATGTCAGTACTGGAGGTACAAGTGGATCAAATTTGACTTCCTCCATAGGTTCAGGAGGCTCCCGGGTTGATCACTTAGGGGAGAGTGATAGGATTCCCTTTGGGATTGCATAGACTCAGGCTTTTGTGCATACACATCATGTGGCCCCCAGTGAGCCCAACATGAAGTGTCAAAAGTAGGTTACCTTGGGTAGCATTGGTCCTGAAGGGGGAGGAGGGGTTCCCACTTGTATGGAGAAGGCTGGAAACAGGCTTGAACCTCTGTCTAGACTGAACTCTTAGTGGAGGGGGAAGATGGATCCACTGGAACATCAGATCTCCAGAAGATGAAAAGGTTGGATCCGGTTCCATTGGCGTTGCCATCAGGACTCATATTGGGAAGCTGCTGCCACTGAATGGAACGGGAGATGAGCTTCTCCCTGGGATTAGAATCTCACTGGTGAGGGTCGGTGCAGACAACAAGGGGATTTGTGAGTCTGGGAGGATGAAGATATCCTCTGAGGTGGTGTCGAATGTTGGAGCCTTAGAAGCTGAATCTCGTTGCCCTGTGCCATTGGAGTCAGTGTAAAGAAACTTTTGGTAGTCAGTGGTTTCTTCCACTGTGGATGTGGCAGTATTGCCAGTGATGGAGCCTCCATCTGCATGGTTATTGTTGGTACCAAAGATTGGCAGTCCTTCGGCTCTTGGTGCTTTGTTTTATTTAGTACTGAGGTTGGTGCTGATTATGCAAAGAATGGCTGAAAGAGCCTTGTTCTTCTGCACCTTTTGATCATAGTCACAAAACCTAGGAGGATCTCAGTCCTTGAATCCAGAGCGCGAAGACTCACTTGACTTGGATGGGGGAGAGACCTTCTCTTAGAAGATCTAGGAGGGGGATCAACTCTTATGTTTACAAGAGTGCCTCTTACTTTCATGAGAATACAGAGTTTAAGGGCCCTTCACTAGAACCATGCCCATTCCTGAGTCAGACATCAAACTATGAGGTGCACTCCTCGATGTCTCAGGCTCAAATATGAGGCATCTCACCAAACTGTATCTGACTGAGGCCTCATTAGGTGCTTCCAAAGTCTGAGTTCTCACGCCTGTCACATTCAGCTGGGAAAGAAGCAGCAAATACTGCACTTAGGCTATAACTACGCTAGACACCTTACAGGGGCACAGCTGTACCTCTGCAGCTGCGCTTCTGTGAGGTCTCTCGTGTAGCTGCTCTATGCTGATGGGAGAGAGCTCTCCTGTTGGCATAATTAAACCACCCCCAATGAGTGGCAGTAGCTATGTCGGCAGGAGCGCTTTTACCCACTGACATAAGTGCCGGTATAGACAGCACTATGTCGGGGGGGGGGGGGGGGGGGGGCGCGGGTGTTTCATACCCCCTGAGCAACTTAAGTTTTAACGACAAAAGTGCTACTGAAGACATAGCCTTAGTGGAGATATGCGTTTCTCAAAGACAGTAGAGGCAGCAGTGGTGGTTGTCGCTGACAAAAAGGAGCAAGAGATGCAACTCTTAAACCCTGGAAGGCAGAGGATAATCTATATCCTGCCCCAAGGAATCAGAGAATTTCCCAGGGTGGGGATTTAACTAAGCACTGGTCTACACTGAAAAGACACATTGGTGTAGCTATGTCTCTAAGAAGTCTGAATCACCCACACCCTGAGAGAGATAGTTAAATGTAGACAGCACTTCCATCACCCCAGCTACCGCCTCAGGGAGGTGGTTTGCCTACAGTGATGAGAGAAGCCCTCCCATTGCTGTAGTGTCTACGCTGAAGTGCTACTGCAGTGCGGCTGTAACATTTTAAGTGTACACATAGCCTAAATAAACTAAACACATAAAACTTTTAAACATTTACAAGAAAAACACTGAAGAGGATCAGCTCTGGACACGAGAGGATTCCAACTTAAGCCATGAGGCAGTAAGAAGGAATTGGAAAGGTGCTGGTCTGCACCACTCCTTATACCTGGGGTATGAAGCATGAGGGAAACAACTGCACTGGCATGGACCAACTGATACTACTTGTTAGAAAAATCTTGTGTCAGACCCATTGAGCACATATTTACCCGCTGTAGAATACACATAGGGATCAGCACTCGAAGTCACCCACCAACTTATTTCACCATTTCTATAAAGTCTGTCCCTATGTCAGTGAACTGATCTATATCATTTTTATTACAGAAGGACATCCTCTCCATTTCAAACACTGTAGATATATCTGTACACCATTCTTCAATCACTTGCCTGGATTTTGATTTCTAATACTAAAGTGTAAGTCTCTAAGCCACTATCAGAGCTCTGTACAGCTACAGTTTCTTGGAAAAATAAAGATTCCAAGTGTTCTCTACTAACCAGAAAATAGCACGTTCACCTTTAAGCACAATGTCAGATGGCATATAAAAGTTAATTTTACTCCTGACTTCCCAGAATCAAATACACCTCTACCCTGATATAACGCTGTCCTCGGGAGCCAAAAAAGTCTTACTGCATTATGGGTGAAACCGCGTTATAACAAACTTGCTTTGATCCGCCGGAGTGCGCAGCCCCGCTCGCCCGGAGCACTGCTTTACCATGTTATATCAGGTTACGTTATATCAGGGTAGAGGTGTATTGGGGCAACTCCATATCACATGAATCAAATGCTACCTCATTTCCTGACAATGCCAGTATTTATCAATCTAACAGTTCCTAATTTAAATAATTTATATTGCATCCTATATATATTCCAGATAGTATTATCCAATACAAGATATACTTCTCTTGACTTAATGTCTCAATTAGTTTAACAGAACACTGTTTCAATATTTGGTAATGGCTAAATCTTTATACCAGCGAGATCTTAATGTAGTATCTAGTTCAAATTTCTTTGACAAAAATGCATATAACATTGCTAATGGTCTACAGAGGCTAAGCAGGGTTCTGACAAAACAGGGATTTTGGGGAATTTGAAGCAGCAATACTTTGGCAGTTCTTGTATATTCTATCATGCCAATAAAGCAATTTGAACTGAAATTGACCTGAATTGCAACACATCTTGTCCCCATCTCTATCTTTCTGCCTCCCTGCACAAAGTTTTTCAGTTTTCTTTATTTCTTGTACAATCACACTTGGCAATGCTTCATAAATTTGTATTCTTCCTGTATGAGCATGGAGTGTGGTCTCTCAACTCACCCTCTTGGATTCCCATTCAGAACCCACAAATTCCCCCAACATGCTTCCCAACTCCACCACACATGGCCACATAGCTTCACCAATAATCATATTAAAGCAGGACTGGTAGCACCAGCTTATTAAGATTGCCCCACACTTCCCATTAAAAAGACCTGGTTTTCAATTACTTATAATTTTGCCAAACATTAAACATTTGGATAGAAGTTTTCTATGTCACGTGTCTGCCTTTGTTAGAATTGAAAACTTCAGCCAAAACAGTTCAGCCATTTGAGAATAGGATTAAGAAAAAACACATTGTTTTACCCATGTTAAATTCTGATGACTTTCTTTAAGAAGCTCTACCACAGGGGTGGGCAAACTACGGCCCCACAGGCCGCATTTGGCCCCTCAGGGCTTTGGATCCGGCCCACGGGATTGCCCCACATGGCGCCGCGGGCCCCACACCACTCTCAGCGGCGGCCTACCCGACATCCCTGCGTCCCCCGGGCCCTTGCTTCCAGGAACTGCCCCCCCGCAGCTCCCATTGGCCAAGAATGGGGAACCGTGGCCAATGGGAGCTTCAGGGGAGGTACCTGGAGGCACGGCAAGTGCAGCACAAGCGGAGCCCTTCGCCCGCCCTCCCCCCCGCCCCCAGGGGCCACAGCACTTCTTGGAGTGGCACGGGGCTGGGGACAAGGCAGATGTGCAGGGAGCCTGCCCTGGCCCCAGTGCATGCTGCTGCCACCCTGGAGCCCAAACCCCTCCTGCCCCCCAACTCCCTGCACTGTGCACCCCTCGTGCATCCCAACCTCCTGCCACACACCTCCTACACCCCAACCCCCTGCCCTGAGCCCCCTGCCGTACCCCACACCTGTGCACCCCAACCCCCAGCCCCGAGCCTCCTGCCACACCCCACACCCCTCCTGCACCCAAACCCCCTGCCCTGAGCCCCCTTGTACACCCTGCACCCCAACTCCCTGCCCTGAGCCCCCCTCACACACCCCACACCCCAACTCCCTGCCGAGTCCCCTGCTGCACCCCTGTGCACCCCAACCCCGTCCTGAGCCCCCTGCTACACCCCGTATCCCTCCTGTACCCCTGCCATGAGCCCCCTCCTGCATTCTGCACTCCAACCCCCTGTCCTGAATCCCCCCAAAGATCCCACACCTGTCTACCCCAATCCCTTGCCCTGAGCCCCTTCCTGCACCCCACACCGGAACTCTCTGCCCCAGCCCTGCATACAATTTCCCCACCCAGATGTGGCCCTCGGCCCAAAAAGTTTGCCCACCCCTGCTCTACCACACCCCTGCTTTGTGTCAGGGATGTGTATTTTATTGTCCCCATAAAACGACACCCAAATTTGGCATAGTAATAACCCTCTAAATGAGTTGCAGTTGCCTCTTATTCAGTAGCAATTTGCTAGAGCTTCACAGTTGAATTTCCTAAAGATTCTGTCCACACTGAGCATGCTCCAGCCCAGGGCTCAACAGCAATTTCCCAGCAATTACAGCTCTGGGCTTCTGCAGATTGGGCCAGACACCAGAAATGAGAGCAGGAAGCATCTCTCCCCTGTGCTAACTCCAACTGCCTGACAACTGCAGAGGGGATAAGAGGGAGACTAGCTAGACAAGGAGATGGGGAGGGAGCGCTGAGATCAGATGAGGAGCCAAAGGCAAGACTGGAACTATCTGGAGCAAGGAGGAAGCGAGTGGAAACCAATGGGGACATATAATTTAAGTGGGGGAAGAGGCAACTAGAGGCCAGGGTGGGGAAAGACTGGATGAAGACCCTGGAAGTGGGGAACAAGGACTGGCTAAGCAAGGATACTAGGGGGAAACTGGATAGGAAATCTGAATGGATAAGATTAGAATTTGTGTTGCAGACTGGGACTGGGCTGAGAAGTCTGAGGATCAGAGACTGACTGATTAGGCAATGAGAACGCAACCAGAACAGAGAGCTAGGTGTGTGGAAGAGACTGGACTGGGATACATTGGAAGGATTGAACCAGGAGGGGTCAAGCTTGAGGGGAACAGACAGAAAGGTCTGTGGCCACTACAGTACACTTCCTTTCACAACCCAAGATTCCTGAATCTCCTCATCTTTCAGCAAATATCTGTGAAACCCACTGGGGCAAAGTGTCCCATGCCCCTCTACTGCTAGTCCACATAAGAGGACAACAACCTCTTATTGCTATCAGTTATTCCATTAGCACAAGGGGCAAAGGTTGGTGTGGTGGCCGTAAACGTTCCAGCCCTGCTGGTGAAACACATGGCTGTCAAAATGATGCCACCCAAGTTCCCTCTAAGCTGCATGGCTGTGCAGCAAGCTATAAGTGGCCATGCAGGTGTGCAGCTACAGGGGCCTGGAGAGGAGAGAGGTAAGGAGTGGGTGGGGAGAGGAGCAAGTTGAGGCGTGCAACGCTGCTGCCGGCAGGGGATAGGCACCTCTCCCCCAGAGCTGCTGCTGATGGGAAGGGGGTTGGGGGGGGCGGGAAGGGAGTCCTCTGGCCCCAGCCCAAGGGGATCCCACCCCCCCAGACAGAGCCCTCACCCCCCCACATCCCAACCCTCTGCCCCATCTCCCCACACCCAAATCACCCCTGCTGAGCCCCAACGACCTTCCCCTGGACCCCCTGCAGAGTCCCATTGCGCCTGCACCCGGAACCCCCAATGAGCCCCTGTGCATCCACATCTCCCACTGAGCCACCTGCACCTAGATTGCCCTACACAGAAACCTCTCACACCACACCAGGATCACCCTGACACTTGGATCCTCCTGGGCTGAGCCTGCCCACCCACACCTGGCGCAGAGGGGCAGGAACCCGGAGTGTTTCTGGACCAGGTCCGGCCCATGCACTGTGTCAGGGTTGGGTGCAGCCTCACTGTCGAGTCCCTGTACCAGGGGAGGTGGGGGCTTCAGAGTTATCTCTCACCTCAGTGCAGCCAGTGACCTGTGTTCCACACTGCCATGCTGGAGCCACATTTATTTATTGACAAATAAAATTTGCAGAATTTTAAAATATTGTGTGAATAATTTTTTTTGGCACAGAATTTTTAATTTTTTGGTGCCCAATTTCCTCAAGAGTAAAACTCCTAGCGAAGACACGACAGTTTGTAGCCTTCACATGTGCTAACAGGTTGAGGTCAAGCCTATGGGAGAGCATAAGATTTACTCCAGCCTTCAACATTGTGAAGGATACAAACTGCCATGTCTCTGCTAAGATTTTACCTAGTTAGTGAACACCAGTTAACCTTTTTCCTGCACATTTTCCCTGGTGAAGGCAAAACTACTAAGGCCTCCCAGCCCATTATTCCAATACACACATGCATAGGGTGAATAAAAATGATTTTTCCCTCCCCCAAAAAAATTAAAAGCAGGTTTTTTATTTAAAAAAAATCAGATTTTTAAATAAAGTTAAAAAATGAATTTAAACTTTATTTTCAAAGTATGACAACCTATGTTGCAGGCCTAAACTCACTATAATTTATTAAAATCATTCAAAATTCAAAAATAATATCGAGCAGCATGTTTGCTATCAATGTTTCAAAGAGAATCAAATCACTGACGTGGTGAAAGTCATTGGCTAAGCACCTGGAACCTGAGTTTGCTAAAGCACTAAACCAGCTTTTGACAGCAGTAGTCTCCTCTGCAGGTGCAGAGGGAATTTTTTTCATTTCAGTTTATTTAACTAATTCAGTTCAACTGTGACTCAAAGTCAAGAAACCAACTGATAACCGGAAAAACAAAAAAGCTTGTTTTACTCTTAACTATGAATAAATGCCTTTCTACACTACAATCTTAAGTCAACCTATGTTAGGTCAATTTACAGTCACGCGCAATAAGTACTGTGGTGGCTGATGTCCACACTACCCTCCTTCTGTCAGTGGTATGTGTCCTTACCAGGAGCACTTCCACCAACTGAAGAGAGGCAGTGTTGGGTGCTGACAGCCAGGGCTCTCAACTCTGCACAGCTCTCCACCAGGCTTCTCGCCTTCCCATTCTCAGCTGTCCAACAAGACTGCCAACAGCTGATGCAAGCAATGGAGTGTCTAGACACTCCATTGGCCTAACTACACCAACAAAAGCCCTACACCTCTCATGGAGGTGGAGATATGTCGGTGTAGCAGGGCACTTAACATTGGCAGTGTAGACACTGACATAGTTAGGTCAACATAAGCTGCCTTATGTTAACCTAACTCTGTAGTATAGACCAAGCCTAAGTGTTTGACAGGATGAGACCTATCGGTTCTAAAACTCTGAAGGCCATGGTGACTGGAAACAATCAGTTCAACTCACTACCTGCAGATAATACTTCTTTTGATTAATAAATAAAGCCACTTTAAACAAAACATGTTTTGATAAACCTATTTTTCTTATGTATCCAGCAAATTTAAATACTTTAATAAAAAATGTCAACACTGTTTGTGAATTTTTAAGTGCAAATCTCTTTCCAAAAAGAACCCATTTTCTAATGTACTACATAAATGTACATAAGCTATACAACTGATTAAATAGATATGTAGATATACTCTGGTCTCTTGGTTAGCAAAAAAAAATATTACATTAAGTGAAAAGGCTATATTTAGTTGCAAATCAACATGTCTTAATGGTTTCCAACCAATGAGAATCAATCCTTCTTTAGGAAAAATACAAATGCAAAACAAGATGGAAATCGGTGATTTAAAATAGCTTTTATTTAAATCAATCCACCCTCCCACTTAAGCCATCCATCTGACACCCAATCCCGTAACACACACACAGGATTCCCCACCTCTCCTCAACCTCCATAATACAAATATACAGGCCTTAGGGTTGCCAACTGTCTAATCATGCAAACCCAAAAACCCTTGCCCTGCCCCTGTCCTGTCCCTTCTCTAAAGCCCCACCCCCTGCTCACTCCATCCCCCCTCCCTCCATCACTCGCTCTCCCCTATCCTCATTCATTTTCACCAGGCTGGGGCAGAGGGTTGGGGTGCAGTCTCTGGCAGGGAGTGCAGGCTCTGGGTTGGGGCAGGAGGGAGTGCAGGATGCAGACTCTGTGAGGGAGTTTGAGTGCGGGAGGGGGTGCGGGATGGGGCAGGGGTGAAGGAGAGGGTCAGGGGGTCAGCACGTGCAGAGACCCCCCCTGCCTCCACCACCCCCCACAGGGGCCACAGGGATAGTGCCAGCTTCTTCAGGGAGCGGCGCAGAGCCAAGGCAGATAAGGGAACCTGCCTTAATCCCACTGCTGCGCCAGACTTTTAGAGCCCAAAATCTCCCGGTTTGGCTGAAGTAGCCTCTGGGAAATAGAGTGTGATTCCACTCTGGTGAAACCGGGAGGGTTGGCAACCTTAACAGGCCGTCAGCTATCTCACTCCTTAATACAATACATATAGGCCTCCCAGCTTCTCCTGTCACCCCCATACACACATGTAACCCACTCAATTTCTCCACTCCTTCTCCATCCCCCACACACACGTCATCACAATACATATACTGTACACATGTGCCTTTCCCCCTACAATACACACACACACACACGGCACCCCCAACTTCTCCTCCCCAGATAACAACCCCAGTCACCCAACAAGTTTCTCCTCTCACCCACTTCCCAACCACCACTGCTCCCCCAAAGCTTCTCTATTCTTCCCTCTCTTCTCAACCTGCATAAGCCTTCAGCTTCTCCTGTTCTTACTTCCAATCTACAGACATCATCCCCCTCCCCCAATTCTTCTCACCCACACAGGCATCCCAGCTGTCCCTTCTATTCTCAATATTTAAACAAGCCTCCTCTCTCCCCTCCCCAGGACAATACAGACCTCCTAGCATCACCCTGAAAAACATTCGTGTCTCCCAGATCCTCTCCTTGTCCCCAAAACACACTGACCTACCAACCAACTCCTCTAACCACCCAGTACACAGGCAGACTAGCCTGCCTGCCACCATAAACCTCAATCCACCAGAAGCAGACCCACCTGCTTGGCTGCAACCTGACCACCTCCCTGCTTCCTCCCCAAAAAGCGCACACACAGGCCCATACCACCACCTCTTGCCACCCACAGAATACATGCCTTGCTTTCCTGCCACCTAGCCATCTAACCCCAGAAATAAAGACACGTGCCTGCCTGAATTCCTACTACCTCCGGCCCCCCAATACACACAAAGACCTGTCTCACAACCCCCCTAATACAAACAGGCCAGCCTGCCTACCTACCAGAATTCCCCCCCCCCCCCCAACTCTTCCTCCCATGGAAGAGTTACACAGGCCTGTTACTTCACACACCCCAATTCACACAAAGGCCTGCCTGCCACCTTTCCACCCCCATATACACAGAAGCCTGCCTGTCACCTTCCTTTCCTCACCTCATACAACAGAAGCCTGCCTGTAGGGTGGATTAATTTAAGTCACTGATTTAAATCATTATGTAAATCACCAAGTAGAAACCCTAAATTTAAATAAATTTTAATCAACCTTTTCATTTGTACTTCAGTAAGTTTCTAAAGAAAGGTGCATTCTCATTGGTTGACATAAGTATTAATACATGTTGATTTACAACTAAATAGAGCCTTTAGACTAGATATGGTACATCTTTTTGCTACCTAGGGATGATACACTATAACTATATACATTTACTTAAGCAATCACCTAACTTAATATTTTCAGATTCTTATTAATTGTACATTTTTAGTATGTTAGAAAACTGAATGATATACTACTTATTTACTATATAATTAACTGCCTGCCCATGCAAGCTGCATTCGGATGGCAAGTAGAATTTAAATACACCAAACAGCATATAAAATGTATGCATACTAAACAAAACAAGCCCTTAATACACTACATGACCTATTGTGCCATATTTATAAAGCTTGACCTCAAAAGTTAAATTGTTTTCCTCCGATTCTTTCTTTATACAGAAAAAAACCCTTAAGTTTTTGATAGAAGCTCATGGATTCAGCATATTTATTTCATTTAAATGTTTTAAGAGATTGTAAAATTCAGGACTTAATATTTTGCATTAATTCAGATTTTATTTTAAAGAGGTTTGCTTTTAAAAAGTAAAAATAATAAAATTAAAAACAAAAATAATCCAATTTAAATAAAAACTTTGATTTTTATTCTGCCTGTCTGCCACTTCACTCCTCCTCTCTCCTAATGTCTGCCAGCCCCCTGCTCCCACCATGCACTTGCAGGTATGCCTGTCAACCTCCCTGCCATCTCACCCCCATACACTCACAGGCATTCCTACATGCCAGCCACTTTCCTCCACCCCCAAAACACTCAGAAGTCAGCCTGCCTACCAACAAGGCAGTCACTTTCCCTGCCTATAAACAGACATGCCTGCCTGCTGTCTTCCCCTTAACCCCCACCCACACATGCACAGGCCAACCAGCCTGCCTGACATTTTCCCCCTAACCCCCAGTATACACAGACCCTTATTCCTACCCTCCCACCCCCAGTATATACACAGGCTAGCAGGTGTGCCACTTTCCCCATATCTACACCCCAGTACACTTACAGGCCTAACCTGCCAGCCTCCCCCCAATAAACATTCAGGCCTCCCTATCACATCCCCCTTCTTCCTCCCACACATACACACAGGCTCTAACTGCCTGCCACCCCCCCCCCAAACACATACAGCCCCCATCTGCCTACCACCATCACTCCCCCCAAATACGCACATGCACAGATCCCGCCTGCTGGTCGCCACCACCCCCACTATGTTCACACATGCACAGGTGCTGCCAGCCACCACCACCACCACCTGAAATGCATGGACACACACACACAGACCCTGCCTGCAGTCACTGCCACTCCACCAAAATATGTGCACATGTACAGGCTCCGCGTTTCACCGCAACCCCGCACCCAAAATGCATGCGCTGCCCCCCCCCACATTCCTCCCTCCAAAATGCACAGGCCCCATCTCCCACTGTCTCCCCTTCCAAACACACACACTGACACACAGGTGCCACATTCCCCCCCCAATCACAGCCTCCCCTAATATGCACATGCACACACCCCCACAAGCTCCACCCCCCAACAAGCAAATGCATGCAGACCATGCCTACACTTCCCTCACAACTCCAATGCGCACACGCGTGCACAGGCAACACCTGCTCCTGCTGTCCCCAAATGCACATACACACACCTGCCTGTACTAGGCCTCCTGCCTGCCGCCCTACCCACCCCCCACTACAGGCACATGCAGGCCCTCCTGCCTGCCGTCCTACCCGCCCCCCCAGTACAGGCGCACACAGGCCGTCCCACCTGCCCACCCATGCCATCAAAAACGCACTGACACAGGCCCTGCCCAACCCTCCCTGCCCCTCCCCCCCTAAAAAACAGAGGAACAGGCCCCAGCTGCCCCCCCAAAAAACACACATACCAACATACAAGCGCTCCCATCTTCCCCCCAGAACACCCACAGGCTCCGCCTGCCACCTTCCCCCCTACCTCCCCAGTACACAGACATACACGCACAGGCCACTTCCCCCCTAACCTACAAGAACATGCACAAACAGCTCCACCTACTCCCTGGCCCTCCTGCCTGCCACCCTACCAGCCCCCAACTACAAGTGCACACAGGCCCACCCATTTGCCGCCCTACCCACACCCCAGTACTCACACACTCAGGCCCTCCCGCCCCCTCCCCCCCAGCACAGGCAGGCCCTCCCACCTACCCGCCACACACACCCCAGTACAGACGCAGGCGGGCCTTCCCACCACCACCCCCAGTACCAACGAAGCCTTATCTCTCCTCCCCCCCCCCTCCCCCGGCCAAGTACAGGTGCAGGCAGACCCCACCACCATGCTCACCCCCCCAGTACAAGCGCAGGCGTGCCCCCCTAGTTGCCACTCTGCCTCCCCAGTACAAGCACACACAAGCCCCCCCCCACCCCCAACTGATACCCTATGCATCCACTGTATGTACACACATGCTTGCACAGGCCCCCCCATCTACCACACTACCCCTAATATAGGAACACAGGCCCACCTGCCACCCTACCCATCCCCCAAGATATATACACCCCTATACCCCACATACACGTGTGCGCATAGAAAAACCCCTCCTGTCCCTGTACTCCCGCCCAATACAGGCTTGCACAAATGCCCCCACCCTCCCAGCGCACACACGTGCAGGCCCTGCCTGCCACCCACTCATCTCCCCACCACACACACGTGCGTGCCCAGGCCCCCACCTGCCCCATACACACACACATACAGGCCCTGCCTGCCCCCTAAAACACACACACATCCGGCCCTCTTCCCCCTACCCCTCCCACAAAGGGCACACCCCGCCTTCTACCCTATCCCCTGCAGTACATGCGCGCATAGGCCCCGCCTGCCCGCTCCCCATAGTCCCCCCACAATGCACACTCACAGACCTGGCCTGCCCCCTTCCTCTTTCCCCTCCCACAATACACACGCAGGCCCCGCCTGCCGCCTCCCCCCTTCACACACAAGCCCCGCCTGCCCTTTACCACCCCCCGTACACACGAGCTCAGCCCCACCTGCCCGTCCCCCCACACGTACAGGCCCCGCCTGCCCATCCCCTTCCCCCTACACACGCAGAGGCCCCGCCTGCCCCCCAATACGCGCAGTCAGACGGCTCCCGGCGCTGCAGAGAGGCCTCCCACTCCGCAATGCCCCCTAGCCGAGTCGGGCCCTGGCCTGTACCTGGCCGCGGGCAGGGTTTGTGGCCCGCTGTCCGAGGGCCGGCCTGGCCCGGTGCGGGGTGTGGCTGGCTGGGTCTCACGCTGCGGGCGCTCCTGGCTGGCCTCCCCCCGCCGCAACAGCCGCCCGCTCGCGTAGTCCGAACGCCACCAGCAGTACCGACATGTTGGGAACCCCTCTCCCAGCGCCCGATGCTGGGCCCTCCCCCTCCCGCCGCTCACGTCAGCAGGCAAAAGGCGGGGGTGGGGGGGTGAAATGATCCGCCCCCAGCAGCCCGGCCTCGGAACCCAGCCTAGGCAGCCCAATTCTATTGGCTATCGTGTCTGTCATTCAGTTAGCCCCGCCTCTTTCTGACTCCCATTGGCCAACACGCCTGCCTGCTGCACATACGCTAAGTGGCATTGGTTAACCCCTTTGCCACTCACCAGTTGCCCCGTCCTCTCTCCGCCCGCTCAGATGGAAACAGGCGTATCCCCGAGCCTATTCCTGAAAGCTATTGGCCGCGGCTGCCGTCAATCTAGTGCCTCTCCTGTTGTCCTCCTTACTTTTGCGCACTTTTTTACCCGGGCACTGCAGCCTGGACATGATTGACGGGAGTCGCTGTCAGTTAAACCCACCGCCCCTCCCCACGCAGCCTTCTTTCCCGAACACCAACCTCCTTCCACACAGCACGTTGGTCGCCCACACTCCATAGGCTCTTGATGCTGTCAGTCCAATGACATCCCATCTCCCTTCCAGACATCACAGCGGCCTTGCTAATGGGCGGGTACATACGTAGCTGTAAGAGCCCTGGTCTCATTGGGCTGCATGCCTGCCAATCACGCCTCCGAAAGGAAGAAGCGAAGGAGACGGCGAGAGCGAAGTCGGCTTTGAAAAAGCAAGCAAGCGTTTCCTCCCAACCGCAGGCCGCTCTGCCCTGTGATTGGCTGCGCGGGGGGTGGAGCGGCTGCCCTCCTCAGCTGCAAGGGGGGGAGAAGGGTCGGAGAGGTGATGAGAAATGCCCGTATGTGCTCTCCCATTACATCACCGCCAGCCAATCAGCGAGCGAGGGGTTCAGCCTCCCACCGCGGGGGAAGAGGGAATGGGTTGAGGTGCTTCGCACCTCGGCGGCGGGGTACAGCCGGGAGCACAAGTGGGGGGAAGGCCAGGGCATAAGGAAGAAGGAGGGTGGGGCCCTGTGCACCCTTCTTGCGGTGCAGCCCAGCGGATCATTGACCTGCACGTTGTCCGGCAGTGCAGGACTGGGCTCTGCCCCTGTCCACCATCTCTGGGTCCCGCGCACGAGGCCTTGCTGCAGGCTGAACCCAGGGCTTTGCAAAAGCACAAGTGAGGAGGAGGACAGGGGAGGTACTTGATTGACAGCAGCTGGTTGGTAACAACATGCAATCAGCATAGTGTCCTGAGGCACCTGCCCTTCACACCCTCATTCTTTCCATAATCCTGGTTAGCAGCTCAAGGCTACCAGAAGGTTATGTTATATTCAGGTCTCTTTCTGCAGAAGAACCCATTGATGCTAGTATTTTTTTAAATACTAAAAAATACTGTAGTGTTGTCGTCTTGTAGAAGTATTGTTGCCTATAATTTGACATTAGCCCCATTTATCCATTTTAATCAGAAAAGGAAAACAAGGTACATTTTCCCTTCTCCCTCCCCACATCATGTTCTTCTCTACATAAATGGTGAAATCCAGGTCCCATTGAAATCAATGACAAAACTTCACTTGGCTTCAACTGAAGAAAAGTTGACCCAGACTTCACACAAAGTTGGTGTTTTTGGAGTGCTCACACTTTAATCTATTATCTGTACAGTAGCATACAATATTTCCTTTACTAATACTTTTTACTGATGTCAACAATGTGGTGCCTCCTCCCCTTTCATTAAATTGGTTTAAAGTTGCATTTCCCCCAAATTATATGTATCACTATATGCACTAAACATTTGTCAAAAACAGAACTCATGATCATGGGCATAAAAGTAAGTTTACATGGCATCTTCCTTTTGTTCGGATCTAAAGAAGTGTGGCTGCAATGGCAAAAGTTCATGAACTGTCCCTGGAAAAGGCTTTGATTTTTCATTGTGGGAGTAGGCTATTCTCTAATCTATTTAAGTATGTGCTTGTAAAAAAGTGGACTCACTGCTGGAGTGCTTCCTGGTGGCTGGGTGTGGAGTAGCAGCTACCCCCTCCCCGTATATGGCACCACATGATCACAGCCACTCTGGTTGTCTTATGGTCCGCCTCTTCCCCTGACTTGGCCCGTGGCCTGAAAGTCCAAAAATAAAGGAATGGTATGAACTTTAACAACAACCAAATGGCAGATGAAATTCTGTGTTGATAAATACTAAGTGATGCACATTGGAAAACATAAACCCAACTGCACATACAAAATGGCAGGGTCTAAATTAACTCTTACCACTCAAGAAAGACATCTTGAACTCACTAGATAGTTCGCTGAAAACATCTGCTTCAATGTGCAGTGGCAGTCAAAAAAGCTAAAAGCATGTTAGGAACCATTAGAAAAAATGATAGATAAGACAACCAAAAATATCATAATGCCACTATATCAATCCATGGTATGCTCACACCTTGAATACTGCATGTAGTTCTGGTTGCCCCATATCAAATAATATATATTAAAAATGGTACAAGGAAAGGCAACATAAATGATTAGAGGTATGTAACAGCTTCCAGATGAAGGGACATTAAAAAGACTGAGACTTTTCAGCTTGGAAAAGAGACAATAAGGGGGAATATGTTAAAGGTCTATAAAACCATGAATGGTATGGAGAAACTTAATAAGATGCTATTTATCCCTTCACATAACACAAGAATGAAGGGACACCCAATGAAATTAATATGCAGCAGATTTAAAACAAATATAAGGCAGTACTTCTTCACACAACACCCAATAAAAGATATATTGTCTTTTGTCACCTTGTCTGTCTAACATCCTGGGACCAACATGGTTACAACTACACTGCATACAACAATAGAAAAGATCTTATTTAGCCATCTGAAATGGAATCTCCACAACATGAAAAAAAAAAGGAAGCAAAACTTAACAGCTACATCTACACCTGGGGAAATACAAAAAGGAAAACAACATCTCCAGTGGTCTCACCATCTATGATCCTCTGACCACTACATACAACTCCAGATATGCTGAACAGCTCTGCAGATGGACTTCAGAGAAACTGGGGAATCACTGCACCTCACATACCCCAGAAGGGACCACCTCAAACAAGAAATCATCACATGCTGCTACACACTGGAGGGGAAAAATGGGAAAGTTAGCTGGAAATCATGCAAGAAATTAAAAACAACTATTAAAAAAAAAACCCTGATGACAGCCATCCAACATGAAAACAAAAAGTGGAACCAACGACAACTACTCGACAACCCATAGAACACCACCTCCAGGAGAAACCAGGGTACCAGTACTCACCACATGGACACTATATGACACCCAAACATCATCAACTTAATGAAGACTATCTCTCACTGGAGTTGAATTGTCTGTACTCTCTTAAGGGACTGAACTTTTGACTCACTACAGAACCTGATACCTGCTAAAATGTAGAGAACTAGAAGAATTCTTTCACTGTCGCTGCCTCAAAGAATTCTTTCACAACAATGATGACACCACTCACAATACCACATCCGCACCAACAATTATAAGAAAAAAGATCATCTGACTGGACATCACAGAATGGATGAAATCACACTCTTGATCATTACGTTGATTGCTTCAGGGGGGGAAAATTGACTGTGAAATCCTTAACAAACATCACATTCACCATAATCTCTCCAGTGCCAAGAGGACAGCCATATGGTCCCTGAAATCTAATCACCAGATAGTGATCAAACCAACAGACAAAGGGGGCGCCTTTATATTCCTCAACCATGATGACTACAGTTAAGGAGGCAAACTGACAACGCTCTGACACCACCTACTATAAAGAACTCAAAGAAGGACCCACATCAGAATTTACCCACGAACTTAAAGATATCATCAAATCCTTTCCCAAACAACTCCAAGAGAAACTCTACAAACTTATCCTCCACAAACCCACCACACGGACCTTCAACATGCTTCCCAAGATACACAAACAAGGGAATCCAGACATGCATCATATCTGGCCACGACACTCTTACTGAAGGAATAACAGGACCAGTGTTCCCTCTAATTTTTCCCACCCATGTGCAGAATGAATTTTGTTATGTGCACCAACATGGAGGTGATGTGTGACACATCACCTCCATATTGGTGCACATAACAAAATTCATGTGGTGGGGTGGGACTGAGGGGTTCGTAGTGTGGGAGGGGGCTCAGGGCTGGGACAGAGAGTTGGAGTGCAAGGGGGTGAGGGCTCCAGCTGGGGGTGCGGGCACTGGAGTGGGGCTGGGGATGAGAGATTTGGGATGCAGTGGGGCTCTTCCCCAGCTCTCTCTCCCTGCAGCAGCACCTGGGCTGAGGGGGAGGGACACCAGTCCCCCAGCCATGGCAGGTCTGGGGCTAGGCTGGGGAGGAGCTGGGGGAAAGGCACCTGTGCCCCAGCCGCAGCAGGGCCAGGCTGGGTCAGGGCTGGGGGAGGGGCTCCTGTCTCCCATCCGCGACAGGTCCAGGGCTGGGGAGGGGGGTCCTGCAGTAGGTCTGGGGCTTGGGGAGAGGCATCTCTCCCCACCATAGCCCTGAGCGCCTGCACAGGGCTTAATAGGCAGCTGCACAGCTTAGAGGGAACTTTGATCAGGACTCATAGAAACTATCCTCAAACCAGTCATCACACAAAGGGCCAGCTTCCTCCAGGACCACAACTGACTTCCTTCACAAACTCCACAACATTAAAAACCTCCCTCAGAACATCATCTTTGCCATGGATGTCACTTCCCTATACACTAACATCCCTCACAATGATGGCATAGCTGCCTGCCTCAAATATTTACAAAACAATAGACAACCCTCAGATATCCAGCCCAAACTCATTGCCAAACTCATCCATTTAATCTTCACCCATAACAATTTTACACTGAACAACAAATATTGTATCCAAACAATGGGAACAGCCATGGGTAGGATGGCTTCCCAATATGCCACCCTCTTCATGGGCCACCAAGAAGAATTTCTGGACAAATGCACCACAAAACCAATGATATACCTGAGATACATAAATGATATTTTCATCCTCTGGATGGACAGCTCATAGATTTCCACCACAACTTCAACAACCACCACCTGTCCATTAAACTCTCTCTGAAACATTTCTACACTAACATCAATTTCCTGGACACCACAATCAGCTTCAACAATAAAACCCTATAGACAACCATATACAAGAAACTCACAGATCACCACACCTACCTTCATAGATCCAGACCCCAAACACAACAAGAAATCTGCTATCTACAGCCAGACACTCAGCAAGCAAGGAGAAAGTCTGGGATATACACCTTAAAACTCTTAAAACTGCTTTAATCAAACAAGGACACTCCACCAGAGAAGTAGATCACAGCTTGGAATGGGCCACCCAAATACCCTGAGAGAACCTGCTTCAATACAGAAATAAACCCCCCTCCAACTACCACCCGCAGCTGTCACCTACCACCCCACACTGGAACTCATACAGGATATTATTAAACAACTATAACCCATTCTTGATGGGGATCCCATCCTGAAAGTAATCTTTCCTAAACCCCCACTTCTGGCCTTCAAACAACCCTCCCTCCCCCAACCTTTCCAAGCAAATCAGAAGCAAGCTCTCCATGGACCAGGACACATCAATTCAAAGCAGCACCAGACCCTGCCAGAACAACAGGTGCAAAACCTGCAGACTCCACTGCTCCAGGGATCAACACTCCTCACAACACACCTTTCAAGGTCCATGGGTCCTACACAACATGTGGTGTACCTCATCCAGTGCACTAAATGCCCCAAAAACAACTACATAGGTGAAACCAGATAATCACTACACTCTCAAATAAACTCACAGAGGAAAATGATAAAACACAAAAACACTCTTAACACCTGTGGGTGAACACTTTTCACAAAGTGATCGCTTTATGTCTGACCCACCTATCAATCATCCTCAAAGGAAACCTGCCCAACATTTACAAAAGACCAGCTTGAGAGCTTAAATTCATAACTCTACTAGACACTAAAAATCATGGACTGAACAGAGACACTAGATTTATGGCCTATTACAACAATCTGTAACCCACTAACCCCCTCTTTTTGTCCTATGACTGCAGAGGTGTTAACATGGCCCTTCTACCTTGAATGGTCACTTAGAATATGTGTTAGCTATGTATGCTAAACAATCTGTTCCACCTTGCATTTAGCTGTGATGCTCAGAGTGCCTTTCCCAGATGTAAAGAAGAGCTCTGTGTGGCTCAAATGCTTGTCTCTCTCACAAACAGAAGTTGGTCCAATAAAAGATATAACCTCAGCCATCTGATTTAGCCAGGGTGGCTTTTTTGTTTGTTTGTTTTGGTCCTCTTACTATATCTATAGATATAGATAGATAGATATTTAGCCTCTATTATGGTATTTTTAAAAAGTTTCCATACAGCTTGCAGGCATTTCACTCTTGTGACTGTTCCTTTTCATTTCTGTTTAACTAGCTTCCTCATTTTTCAGTAGTTTCCCTTTTTGAAGTTAAATGCTACTGTGGTGTTGTTTCATCATTGCCTGTATAGCACTTTACAGGGTTTATTGTTAATCCAGCCTCCCCTAGGGACTGGAGGACAGCCACTACCTGCTTCAAGTGGTCCTCCCAATTCCAGCTATAAATATCATCAATATGGGGTAAAATGACCTTATCCATCAGCCACTGAAAAGTCACCAGGGCGCCACTGAAGCCAGATTGCATGGTTTGGAACTGATATAGTCCATGAGGGGTTGCAAAGACTGTCCTTTCCCCTAGATTCAGGAGTGAGAGGGATTTATCAATACCCCTTCGTAAAGTGCAAGGTGGTAACATACCAGGCCTTGCCAAACCAATTCAGTAATTTGTCTACTTGGGGTGTGAGATATGTATTAAATTTTGAAATAGTGTTGATTTTTCTCTAAGTCTATAGAGAAGCAGCTTGTACCATCCTGTTTGGTCACTGCAACAGTTGGGCTTCTCTAGTAACTATGATACTCTTCAGTTGCTCCAAGCTCTAGCATGGCCTGGAGCTCTTGCTTTATAATTAAGGCTACGATTATGTCATGGAAGTCATGAATTCCGTGACTTCCAGCGACTTACGTGACATTTTCTGCCCAGGGCTGGAGCTGTCAGCCGCTGCCGGCAGTGGCCCTTCCCGCAACTGTTAGCCGCTGGGCAGCAGGCGGAAGCAGGAGCTCCCAGCCACTGCCCTCCTCCCAGAGCTCCCAGCCATGGTTGGGAGGGAGAGGACTCTGTAGCTGCCCAGCCACAGTGGGCAGCAGGGAGACCCACCCCCAGCTGCCCAGCCGCTGTGCGGGGGAGCCTGGAGTTCCCACTCACTACAGCAGCAGCAGGGGATTCCAGAGCCCCAGCAGTGGTGGGTGCTGAACCCTCATTCCTCCCAATTTTGTCAGGGATATTTTTAGTGAAAGTCAGGGACAGGTCACGGGCTTCCATGAATTTTTGTTAATTGCCCATGACCTGTCCACGACGTTTACTAAAAATATCCATGACAATATCTTAGCCTTATTTATGGTCTCCCTCATCTTCCTGGGAAGAGGTTGAGGCAGTGCCCTGATTTGTTGTCCTGGTTCCATCTGCATATGATGGGCTAAAAAGACTGTGTAGAATGTAGCTGCCAGTTGTCGCGCTTGGGTCTTCTGGCATCATATTCTCCCCAACACATATAGTCCTGGTGGTCCAAGTGTTGTGTATCTGAGAGCCCTGTTCTGGCTCTGGAGCATAAAGGGCTATAAATAATCCCTTCTGAGCTTTCCATGGCTTTAAAAGGTTGGTAGATCTATTTAGTCTTTCTTTTATCAGGTTTTCTAATTTCTTAATCTACTGATCCTATCTGCCGTATAACTTCATAGGGGCCCTGTCATTTAGGGTGACCAGATGTCCCGATTTTATAGGGACAGTCCCGATTTTTGGGTCTTGTATAGGCTCCTATTACCCCCCACCCCTGTCCCAATTTTTCACACTTGCTGTCTGGTCACCTTACTGTCATCAGACCAACAGTGTTGACTCTGTGTTAGAGAGCAAAAGGAGCATCCATTCACCAGGTTTGAACATTCTGATATGGGGTCCTTTATTGTATGAACTCCAGTGCTTACTTTGTAATGAAAGAGGTGTAGGCATTCAAGAAATTACATGCCGGGGCTCAAGAATGTTTTTTACTTTCATAACTGATGCGGCAAGCCCAGAGGTGCCAGGACTATGAACTTCCAAGCCTAGACATGCCGGGGCTCAGCCCTGGCACAAATCAAATTCTGACACACTCTCTTGGGCATTCAAAAAGTTCTCCCTTGCAAAGGAACTTAGACCTTCAAGCTTCTTGCAAAGTTTAAGTACATAGTGGACAACATTTTCAGCTTGAGAACCCTGTTCCTCCCACATCTCCCTCATCAAGCCTAAAATCCTTTGAGGTTGCCTCCCATAAGAGTTCAAAAGAGAACCCTGTAGCTGGCTTGGCACCTCTCATATTGCAAACAGGAGGGGAGTGAAGCAACTGGTCCACATGATGAAGATATGTGGTGATGAACTTCTTTAACATGTTCTTCAATATCTGATTAAAACATTCCACCAACCCATCCATCCAGGGGTAGTAAAGAGAAGTTCTGAGTCTTAATTTTTATTCTTTTATACACTTATCGCATAACCTTCAATATAAAGCTGGTTCCCTGGTCAGTCAAAATCTCCCAGGGAAGTGCTACCCTGGCAAAGACCTCCATTAACCTCCTCCTTGCCTGCGTGGGGCTTGTATGCCCCATCACAGCCCTAGTTTATTTTTCCACTCTCCCCTCATAGGGCTTAAATAATATACTTTCTAACAGACCTAGCTGGTCCTTTTCTGTTTTCACTTAGGCTGCATCTGGTAGTCTTTTAAATACAATTAATATATTATTCAATTGATGGCACATCTGGCTGAAAAATGCTGTGTCTTTTGTGTGGGCCACTATAAAAATCATTCAGTCCTGATAATTCTTGAACCATACTTTGAATTGTGGCAAACAGAAACACTAGGATGGGCGGGGGGGGGGGGGGGGAGAAGGGGAGAGGTGGCTATCTGATTTTGCCACCGTTTAAGCTAATAGGAATATCTCCCATTGGTTTCAGTAGAAGCAGAATCAGGCAGATTGTCTGTAAAAGCAGAGACATGATAAAACTCAGATTCCACTTTACTCCATGGTTGCCATGGAGTAATGACTATGCTCAATATGACTGAGGCATACTTAGCTGCTACTGCATCTTCCATTTATCTTCTTCCAACATGCATTCTTGCTACAGTGAATATTACACCAACACAGCCATAAAAAGCCAGGAAATCACTAGTTGAATTTTAAACCACGCCTGGAAATCTACAACCATGATTTTTGTTTTTTCTGCCCAGATCAACCACGCACAAGGCTCTTTCTTTCATCTCCATACAAAACATGAAACCTTAACTCCAGCCATAAATATCAGCTTTTGAAAGAGACAAAAAAATCATACTTCCCCATTACATCACCTGAGTAATGCTAGAAACATTGCAGACAATAACTTCCCAAAATGATAAACACAACAAATGCTTTCCACTTTCAAATAAAAAGTTTTCTTCATCATCTAACATAACCCACTTAAACATAACCATCATCTAAAAAAGCTACACAAAGCCCACGAACCATCTAACTCAACCCAACATCACTTCAACATTTCAAACAATTAGAAAATATAAATAACTAGCCACTCCACATGGCTTAGAGCTAAAATTTGCACAAGAGGCATGTGTGGCAAGAGGCATTTGTCATTGTGGTGGCGGTGGAAGTGGATGAGGTGATAAGAAGGTGAAATAATAGCAGGATGTTGCAAGGGGCAGCTAAGGACTTTTTTTTTCTTTTTTGTGGTTGGGCTATTCACTTAAGAGATTTTCAATGAATTTTGTTTTAAAGAAACAAACATATATATATGTTTTCTTTAAAACAAAATTCATATATATATATTTCATATCTATATATATCTATATATAGATATATCTATATATATCTATATCTATATATATATCTATCTATATATATATATATATATCAGTGTGTATATACATATAAATGCACAAACTTAAGTACAAACAATGTCCAGACTCCTTTTCTGGTCAGGAAAGTAAAACAGAATAATTACGCAAAAATGAAAGCAAATTCCTAAATGACCTATACAAATGCTACTGAATAGAAGGTTTGAAGTGGACTCTACAGGACAAAGTTGTAAATACAAAGTCAATGGGTCATTTACAAGAAACTTCTATTTGATGCTGCTCTAAAAAGGATGAAAGGATGTTCTTATTAAATGGATTTTTCTAAGTCCCCATTTTTTATGTTCTTTTGTTATTGTGAGAATAGATTTGTCTCTTCAGTGATAGCTGTTGATGGATCTCCTCAAGAATTAAATCTGCTTCATGCTCAAGTCAACGAGCTGTGAAATAGGTCTTGACAAAATAACATCAGTAACTTCAGAAAGATACTGAAGCTGACAGCACTTTTACATTATCATCCAACCTTTTACCTTTGGTTTCTGAGCTCTGAAAATGTTAGCTGTTCACTTGAAATGTGTGTCTGCCTAACATGTGTCAAATGGACTCCATCCTAGTTTCATCACAAGAAGCAGATGCTCCAGTTTCACAGAACAGCATTTTATAGTCACTGAAAAGTAACATTCTTGATAAAAAATAATCAAAGATTTTTTTTCTCCAAAGAAAACAAGCTGCTTAGTCTTTCCTATGCTCCTTCCAACAACCTGCTAAGTAATATCCACCTAATAACCCATTTATTGAACAAATCGCATTAATAAAATTCCTCATCCTTCTGCTGGGCAGTCCCTACTTGATACTCTACACCCACTATGTGAAGTGGAAAGGAAAGAAAGGTCCCCAATTCTCCCCTACTGACAGAATTCCCAGGTGGGTGGGAGTTCTATTTGAGACTTCCCTGCAGTATGACCATAAAAGAAGAAACCTTTCATAAAGGTTAAATTTATTTGCTGGTATTAATGTATCAGTTACAAAAGATCCCCCACTGTACTAAAGAAGATGGAATATCTAAGCCCCCTGATCCTGCATCAAATATGTGTGGGTGGACCTTTGGGGCCATGCAGAGTCCCATGGTCCATCCACATGAATCTGATGGCAGATCTGGGGCCAAAAACAGTAACAGCAGAATTTTTAAATTGTTGCAAATGTGCATCAGATTGCCTTCTTTACCATTAGATAAATTAAACTGCGAAATTTCTTAACTTTAAGTGACTTACAACCTCCTGATTCTTATGAGTAAGATTCTAGATTTATTTGAACAGTGTATTACTATAGTTCTTCATTACATATGTGGAATAGCTGGCATATGATACTCCTCCCTGTGTAGACCATCGTACTAAGAGATTTGTCATCACCATGTATAAAATATTTTGGCCCTAGTAAAAAGCAAAATTCCCATTGATATCAGTGGAGCCAGGATTTCACCCCATTAATCTACTATTTACTATATCTTCTACAGTGACAAATTATTGTACCAAATTCAAATAATATCACAAGCATGGTTAGTGTAAACTTTAACACATTTAACCTATATTTCTAAAATATGAATTTGCCCAATAGTAGAGCTAGGCAAATAATTTGTAAGAATTGTTTTTTTCAATTAATTTTTTGGCTTATGATTTGTCTCAGAACAGATTAATTTAAAAAAAAAAAAATGTGAGAAATCATTCACCAATTACGTAGTATTTTTACATAATTCTTGATTTTTAGATTGTTCACATGCATTTCATTCAGAGTATTTGAAATAGTTGTCATGTTCCTGTTCTGTGATTGGATGACTGAGAAGCACGTCTTCAGTGTAAATGGGATGGGATTATGGGGTGGTGGTTAGGGGCAGGGGTCTCTGGAGGGGGCGGTCAGGAAGCAGGGGGGGGGTTGGATGGGGCATGGGAGTCCCGGGGTCTGTCAGGAGGTGGGGGGTGGATAGGGGTCAGGGCAGTCAGGGGACAGGGAGCAAGGAGGGTCGTGGGGGGGTGTCTTTGGAGGCAGTGGTCAGGGGACAAGGAGCTGGGGGGGTTAGATGAGTCGGGAGTTCTGGGGGTCTATCAGGAGGCAGGGGTGTGGAGAGGGGTTGGGGGAGGCAGGGAACAGGGGGGGTTGTATGGGTCGGGAGTTCTGGGGGTCCTGTCAGGGGATGGGAAGCAGTTGGATAGGCGTGGGAGTCCCGGGGGGGTCTGTCTGGGGGCGGGGGTGTGGATAAGGGTTGGGGCAGTCAGGGGGCAGGTAGAGTCCTAGGGGGGCAGTCAGGGGGCAGGGGGCGGGGAGGCTTAGGGAGGGGTGGGGAACCTGCTGGGCAGATAGGGGCAGGGGTCGCAGGAGGGGGTAGTCTGGGGACAAGGAGCGGGGGGGTTGGGGTTTCTGAGGGGGGAAGTCGGGCGGGAAGTAGGAGGGAGTGGATGGGGGCAGGGTGGAGGCGGGCTAGGGCATGGCAGGGGTGGGGATAGGGTGGGGCTCCCTGGGTGCACACCCTAATGAAATGGGCTGCGCATGCCTATGTGTAGATCAGTGTGGTTGCACTGATGTTGTTAGAGCTGTGTTGATTTATATCAGCACAGGATCTATGCCAGTAGAAGAGACTGGCCTAAGTCTATGGCTAATGCCATCATGATATATTTATGGGTAAAGAATATCCTCTACTAAGCTGACTAGGGTGAATCAAAAGGTGTTAACTCCACCTGCTTAAGTCAAGGCAGACTCCAAAATATCTATTATGCACACAAAAAAAGGAAAATAGATTACACACGTAAATAGAATATATTTACAATGTTTTAAATTATTAACTAGATTTAAGTGTGTCCTAGTTAAAGTCTGCTCTTCAGTCTGGGCTCCATAAGACTTAGTGTGAGAATAGTTATCAATAATATTAAAATGAGTGTCAACTGTATTATGTAGATGGGAGAGACATCTTATTAAATCCTGGAGAACTAGTACCAACTGTTTGCCCAGGTAGTTGTATAGTTCTGCACTACTTCTGATTCATCTGCAGTAAAGGTCACTTTTGTTTCCTTTATTAAGGATCCATTGAATAAGATGCAAACAAAAATGAGGGAACATTTGGGGTAACCTCCCATTATCCATTGTCTCTGTAATCTCTCATAACTTCCCATTCCAGTTTACACTAACACCGTCACCAGCACCAAGACAGAAGTTCTGCATCATTCTGAGAAGCAGCGGCCTACATTATTCAATATTTGTTATGAATAAAATTAAAGTAACCTATAGTCATAAAACTCACAGACGTGTCAATGCCTAGGTAGAAAGTAGGCCATGTTTTGGCAAGTATTATAATAACATCTCCCCTAGCCTCAAACTACAAACAGCATTAACAAGTTCCCATATTCTGGTTGTGACAGTCCCATGGACAACTATACAGTCAATTACTACTTAAAACAGGAACCATCTGCTTAAGGGACTACACAGAGGCCATGGTATATCTGGGGGAGTAAATATAGACATACATACTTTAACCCATTGGTTTGTGTGACTGCTGCCATGTTGGCCAACAAAGTACTGTTGTCCCATCTGACATCCGTGTCACCCCTCTGCAAATTATTAGCACATGTCTGGGGCCTTGCAGGTCAGCTTCCCAGTGGAGAAGAAATCAGTGACATGGAGTCAAGGCATATTCTAAATGTAACATGGTTTATTTACACACATACACCAGTCCTGATATGAAATGGTCAAACAGCATGCAGGGCAATTCCTTTGTTCAGGAATCTCAGTCCAACACTAATGCCCAGTTCCCATGAAGTACCTCTGCCTCAAGAATTTACTTTAAAGAGAACTCAAGGCAGAGAGCAAACTCTGCTGCTGTTTGCTCAGTGCCCTCTCTCCCAAAGCTACCTCTACAAAAAACCTTGAATAACTGAAAACAAACAACAATGCATATCTTTCCAAGAGTCAAAACTTGTTTATATGCTAAGAAAAAGAACTCACAACAGTACATCCTGGTGATACATGCCATAACAATACAATACACTCATCCCATGAAGCACATGCAGTAATTGGCTTCCATGGCTTCTGTGGCAGAGAGCCTACTGGAGTGGCCTCTATGCAACATTTCTATGAGACTGTAGGCTGGTCTATGAGGTAGGGGAAAGGCAGACAGCCAGGCCCAGATTAGGTTTCTGTCCCTTACTTCAGGGCTCTGTGTATTGTCTTCCCAAACAAAGCAAGAACAATATACAATAAGCATGACTACAGTCTGGTTAGGGGTTCGGACTGGGGTCCTCTGGCAACTACCAGACAGAGCCCTTTCTGACCATGGGGCACTCCACAGGTCCAGACAGCCTGGCTGCAGTCTCCTGCTGTATTCAGCATTGTGTAGTTGGAGGGGGGGGTGTCAAGTGCCCCCCAGACTGGCCTGCTCTGTCCTCCTCTCCCCGGCAAGTGCCCCCCAGCCAGGCTTTCTCAGGCAGAAGCAGCTCCATCCTGCTCTCCACCCAGCTGCCAGGGTGAGAGTGGCTGAAAGTGCAGCGGGGGAGGCACAGGGAGAGAAGGACAGAGAGCCCCCTCCCCCCTGCAGGTAATGTGGGGCTGGGAGAGTGTTGCGGCCCTGGGCGGGGTGCAGGGTGGGAGGGGTCACTGATTGGGGCAACATGTGGGGCAGTCACATGTCCTTCCTTTAGCTTATGCCCCCTCCTCCCCCAGTATGGGGAGACACCAGTTGTCTACTCAACCAACTGCATGGCTGAGCTCTCCTTTATATTCCCACTGAGAGTTTGAGCAAATCATGAGGTGCTGATCAGCTGTGTCAGCTGATTCCCAATACCTGTCTGCTGGGCTCCTCTCTGGGGTAGGGTCAGCAGCTGCTCCCTGTCCCCTAATCCCTAGGCTATTAAAGGGGCAGTTCACCCTGTAACAGGGACCATAATAGGGGCAGCCAACGTCCACTCTGTTTTCTCAGTGCTGATATTTCAGTATGCACCTTGGTGTAGTCTTGGTACTATAAAATTGGTTAAAAAGTAGAACCTAAGTTGTCATAAAGCTTTGATGTGTTCTTAAAATTCTTTCTACATATCTGCCTTTGCTAAGATGGCATTGGTTTGATGCCTAGTTTACAGAAATGTCTAAGACACAACCAGAAAAGTCAGTGTACAATATAAACAAGTTTCTTACCTTTTCAAATCTGTCTGATCTTTGCAAATACAGCTAAAGAGATGTTCAGCTAAAGTCATACAAATGTAATTTTGGCTTATTGAATTAAAAATAGATCAGCTCTGATTCAGCAACTACTGTAACACCTGGAACTCCTATTGAGTAAATCCTGATGCTTTAGTGCTGCTATAGTGCTCAACTTTCTGATACAACTAATTCTTAGTATTCAAGCAACATATAATCAGATATAGCTACTTTGAGTATAAATCGTTTATGACCTTCTGTTCAGCCACAATATGTATGACTTCTGGGGCATGGAATCCCACTCAAGAAGTCTATTTTTTTAGTGGGGACTGGATGTTTGATGGAGATAAAAGTTTACACCTCATGAGAAGTCTCCAATGTCCTAAGAAGCTGCCTCTCCACCCCTTCTGTAGTCTCATGCAGATTCATCTGGGTGGAAGATACATATAGATTTCAGTGAAAGAGGGTTGAGGCTTAACTGTGGTGAAAAGCTAGCTACATGTATTAATTCAGTCTATCTGTAGTAAAGTATGTTTGGGACTTAACGGTGTGTTTTTACTGCAATTTGAGTTCTGCAGAGATGAGATTGAACAACAAAGTTTGGATCATAATATAAAATATGGGTGAGCATTCCACATCTGGGCTTTTGCTCAGGCCCCATCCTTAATGCTACATAGTTATTAAGGAAGTTGGGGTACAGATACATGTCCAGTGTCACACATTCCACAATGTCCAGGTACTATAGGAATGGGAACAGTATAAATGTTTAGATTGGTTTCTACATCAGTCCATTTGATACAGTTTCCTGCCACCCATTGCTTATTATGCTTTATTTCTTTGCAGTCCATCTTTGGCTTTAGTCAATGTTTCCATTCGTCCATTTCTAAAACTTTCTAACATTAGTAGCTAGATTCGCTGGTTTGCCAAGTTCACTTTGTCCTGTTTATGCAGCACAAAGTGCACCAAAGCAGCCAGGGATTTCCCCTGAGAATTTTCCTCATAGGATAAGTCACCTCCTGCACCACAATTCCTCCCTGTCCCAGAATAAGGGGAGGGAAGTGCACCTGTTTTTTCACTAGTGTAAGGTCCCTGAGGAAACCTATGTCAGTGGTATAAATTCAAGCTGCTGCCCTGAAGCTTTAACATACACTGGAGCTGTGCTGCTGTGAATTATGGAGCTGCAATCAACTCCCTCCTTTCTATTGGGCTTGAGCAGAGCTTGAACACACTGGAGATTGAAGCCCTAGAGCAGGGATTCTCAAACTTCATCGCACCGTGACCCTCTTCTGACAACAAAAATTACTACATGACCCGAGGAGGGGGGATCCAAGCTTGAGCCAACCCAATCCCTGTAGCCCAGGATGGGGGAGCCAAAGCCTAAGCCCCACTGCCCCATGTGGGGGGGCCAAAATTGAAGCCCAAAGGCTTCAGCACCAGGCAGGGGGCCTGTAACCTAACCCTGCCACCCAGGGCTGAAGCCCTCAGGCTTCAGCTCCAGATGGTGGGGCTCAGGCTTCAGCTTCGGCTCTGGGCCTCAGCAAGTCTAAGCCAGCCCTGGCGACCCCACTAAAACGGGGTCACGACCCACTTTGTGGTCCTGATCCACAGTTTGAGAACCACTGCCCTAGAGACAGCGGAGACCCATTAGTTCATCATCCTGCCCTAGAGACAGCGGAGACCCATTAGTTCATCATTATCCTCTTCAGTACATTTATTAATATATTGTCCATTCTAGTTCCATGTCTCCCTAGGAAAGAGGCTTCCAATGTTTCCCTAATCCACAACTTTGTAGATTACACTGGGCTAGATTGTGCAACTTTAACTCACATTAGTGAGCATTTATTCACACAAGAAGTCCCATTGAAATCAGTGAGAAAACTTTCCTCTGCAGTTTAGCCAAACTTTATTTCATCCCACTACTATTCCTAGTTACATCCCTTTGTACCATGCTGAATAATTCCTCTCCTTCTTTGGTGTTGATACCCTTCAGATGTTTCTAGACAGTTATGTCCCACATCTTCCTTAGTCATATAGTGAAACTACGCATATGTTTAGCTATATTAATCCTGTCTTAAATCATTCCCTCTCATCCCCTGATCATTTTTGTTGCTTTTGTTTGAGCTCCTTTGCATTCATTAATTCCTTTCTGGAACTGAGGAGTCCAAAACTGAATGCAGTATTGCAGCTATGGTGACAGAAAAGCTCTATTAGCTGGACTTTTACCTCTCTGCTCTATGACATGATGAGTCTCAATTTCCAGCCCAAAATGTCACTGGCCTTTTTCTGCAAATTTCTGTTTAGGTTTTTATCCACGAACACTGCTTGCACTCTTTCAGCATTACTACTGTCTTGGTTTCTCCCTCTTTGAATATCTGGACTTCGGATTATTACCCCTTCCCTTCAAGCCAATTTTAATTAGTTTTGAGTTAACACTTCATGAGAAAATCTTTCAAAAGCTCAACTATAACCAAATATATTGCACTTACTGTGTTCCTTTTCTCTTGATTTTGTTATTTTAACAAAAAGCAATAAAGTTTGGCTAGCAAGGTCTGTTATTTAGACCTGTGTTATCCATTGCACTTGGTTATATTATCCTGTTAATTTTCAGACATTTTATTTTGATATTTGTTCCCTTATTTTGCTAGGAAGAGAAACTAGAGTTATCAAAGATAGACTTCTGGGAGATGGTAAAATTATTTTTATTGTAGTCCCAATTTGACTGGCTGATAAGGATTCTGAGTTGTATAATTATGGCAGCAACTGAGTCATAATAAGCCAGTACATTCACAATAACTTTTAATAAACAGTGATACTACCTGCTTTGCAATAAACGTGTCATATACTGGAGACTGCTTAAATGAAAGCCTGGTAGAGTGTGATTTTTTTAAAAATTCTGCAGCAAATTGCAAATCATCTTTTTGACACTACCCAAGCAGTCTTCCTCTAAAAGAAAAAAATGTAACAGAATCATTGCCCTATTCTCTCACCATTTTAAAGTGAATTAAACAAGACCGAATTAGGGCCACAGCAATTCTGAAGGAGAGTTTCCATGCAGGGGTTTAATGCAGTTTAACTGAACCCCTTTAAATTCACATGTTCAGTTAATTTGGATTAACTTTCCTGAGTGTCCCCCTGTAGACAAGCCCAAAAGATGTGATTTTAAACCAGTTTAGTTAAAATGGTGCAAAAGGCAGCATGGACACTCATATAATTATAAACTAGATTAAAATAATAATTAATAATTATTGTGGTTTAGCTTAATTTGTGTAGGAATTGGTATAAGCTAAACCACAATAAGCCACTTACAAACCAAAATATATCAATGCATAGACTTGCACCTGTTTAACTAAGCTGGGTTTTTTTTAAATCACACTTTTAGTTAAACTGATGGAATTATGTCATGTAGACAAGGCCTAAATAAACAGTACTAAGAGGTGGGAGAAAGGAAATATTGTTTCCATTCACTCTATACGAATGCCAATAATTACACAAAGTGCAGGGTAACAGTTAACTAGGCCCTAAAAATTTATATTGTGAGGACAATATTTTTATTAGGATCTATAGACTTACAGCTCTTGTACCCAAAAAAGAGTTAGGTAATGCCAAATAAAGGGCTATATTACATTAATTATCTTTATACCTAAAGTATCCTGCAATGCTATACAGTTAACATAAGAACATAAGAATGGCCATACTGGGTCAGACCAAAGGTCCATCCAGCCCAGTATCCTGTCTGCTGACAGTGGCCAATGCCAGGTGCCCTAGAGGGAGTGAACCTAACAGGTAATCCTGCCATCCATCTTCACCCTCTGACAAACAGAGGTTAGGGACACCATTCCTTACACATCTTGGCTAATAGCCATTAATGGACTTAACCTCCATGAATTTATCTAGTTCTTTTTTAAACCATGTTATAGTCCTAGCCTTCACAACCTCCTCAGGCAAGGAGTTCCACAAGTTGACTGTGCGCTGTGTGAAGAAGAACTTCCTTTTATTTGTTTTAAACCTGCTGCCCACTAATTTCATTTTTGTGGTTTAGCTTAATTTGTGTAGGAATTGGTATAAGCTAAACCACAATAAGCCACTTACAAACCAAAATATATCAATGCATAGACTTGCACCTGTTTAACTAAGCTGGGTGACAGAAAGGTGACCCCTAGTTCTTATATTATGGGAACAAGTAAATAACTTTTCCTTATTCATTTTCTCCACACCACTCATGATTTTATATACCTCTATCATATCCCCCCTTAGTCTCCTCTTTTCCAAGATGAAAAGTCATAACCTCTTTAATCTCTTTTTATATGAGACCCATTCCAAACACCTAATCATTTTAGTTGCCCTTCTCTGAATGTTTTCTAATGACAGAACACCTATACCCCGCTATAACGTGACCCGATATAACACAAATTCGGCTCTAACACGGTAAAGCAGTGCTCCGGGGGGGGTGGGGCTGCGCACTCCGGCGGATCAAAGCAAGTTCGATATAACGCAGTTTCACCTATAACGCAGTAAGATGTTTTGGCTCCCGAGGACAGCGTTATATCGGGATAGAGGTGTATAACTTTTTTGAGATGAGGAGACCACATCTGTACGCAGTATTCAAGATGTGGGCATATCATGGATTTATATAAGGGCAATAAGATATTCTCCGTCTTATTCTCTATCCTTTTTTTAATGATTCCTAACATCCTGTTTGCTTTTTTGACTGCTGCTATGAACTGCGTGGACGTCTTCAGAGAACTATCCACGATGAATCCAAGATCTCTTTCCTGATTAGTTGTAGCTAAATTAGCCCCCATCATACTGTATGTATAGTTGGGGTTATTCTTTCAAATGTGCATTACTTTACATTTATCCACATTAAATTTCATTTGCCATTTTGTTGCCCAGTCACTTAGTTTTGTGAGATCTTTTTGAAGTTCTTCACAGTCTGCTTTGGTCTTAACTATCTTGAGCAGTTTAGTATCATCTGCAACCTTGATTGCCTCACTGTTTACCCCTTTCTCCAGATCATTTATGAATAAGTTGAATAGGATCGGTCCTAGGACTGACCCTTGGGGAACACCACTAGTTACCCCTCACCATTCTGAAAATTTACCATTTATTCCTACCCTTTGTTCCCTGTCTTTTAACCAGTTCTCAATCCATGAAACCCATGAAACAACTTAATTTACATAAGAGCCTTTGGTGAGGGACCTTGTCAAAGGCTTTCTGGAATCTAAGTGCGCTATGTCCACTGGATCCCCCTTCAAATTTTTGTTGACCCCTTCAAAGAACTCTAATAGATTAGTAAGACATGATTTCCCTTTACAGAAACCTTTTTGACTTTTGCCCAACAATTTATGTTCTATGTGTCTGACAATTTTATTCTTTACTATTGTTTCAACTAATTTGCCCGGTACTGCGTTAGATTTACCAGTCTGTAATTGCCAGGATCACCTTTAGAGCCCTTTTTAAATATTGGCATCACATTAGCTATCTTACAGTCACTGAGTACAGAAGCTGATTTAAAGGACAGGTTACAAACCATAGTTAATAGTTCCGCAATTTCACATTTAAGTTCTTTCAGAACTCTTGGGTGAATGCCATCTGGTCCCGATAACTTGTTACTGTGTTAAGTTTATCAATTAATTCCAAAACCTCCTCTAATGACACTTCAATCTGTGACAATTCCTCAGATTTGTCACCTATAAAGGACGGCTCAGGTTTGGGAATCTCCCTAACATCCTCAGCTGTGAAGACTGAAGCAAAGAATTCATTTAGTTTCTCCGCAATTACTTTATCGTCTTTAGGTGCTCCTTTTGTATCTCGATTGTCCAGGGGCCCCACTGGTTGTTTAGCAGGCTTCCTGCTTCTGATGTTCTTAAAAAACATTTTGTTATTACCTTTGGAGTTTTTTGAGTTATTTGTTTGGTGTTTTTGTCACTGCACTAAGTACAGTGGCTTGCATGAAAACATTTCACATGTAGCTATAATAATACTAAATTGCAGTCATGTAGTTGGTTCTATCCAGATCTGTCAGAAACGTCACATTACTAGGCAGCATTATCACTGTTTTACAGATGAGGAAAAATGGGGTACACCAACTTGCCCTGGATCATAGAGACACTTTATCAGAGAGGGAAGAGAAAAGTCTAGATCACCTCACTCATAGTGCTGTACTCTAGCCTGCAACTAGATGACACTCCTTCCAAATTGCCACTCTAGCTAGTGCGTGCTAATGTACTGACATGATAAAGGGAGGTATGACATCAAAATAGCCATAGAAGCTGTGAAAGCAGCCTTCAATTTTCCCCTCACCTCTCCTCTCCAAAAAGGTCCACTTTTCCCTTCTGACCTCTTTGCTTTCATATTAATACCGTAATTAAGAGAAAATGCCAGGTTCAAATTCACCATCACCTGACTCTGTCAAGAGTAAACATAGTTTCTGCCCAAATTAAACAGCATTTTAAAAAAACAAAATGAAAAGACTGTCTCAAAGATATAGCAAAAGAACAACAAATAGATATCCATACCCTGGTGTGTCAGTATACTTATTTCTAGTTTACACGATCATAGGACAACTTTAGTTCTTCCGTCCTTTACCGTCCATTGACACAGTTTTATGGAGTTCCCAAGTGTAAATCCTTAGCCCTGATTGGCCTCAATAAGAAGTCCTATTATGTTACCCCAATCCTTTCTGTGTGTGGTTTTGTCACTAGAGATTTGAGCAGGGAGTTAATTCTTTTCATGCTAGGTCCTCTGCATCCAGTCCCAAAAGACTGGTAATTCACAATCTGCTCCATCTGCACATCTCTAGAGACTTATCTATGCCTTTCAGGGTTGCATCATGATTTCTTTAGTAAGATTATAATACTATTTGGTCTATTCTACACAGGTAAAACCCAACAATATCAGAACATGATTATGACACAAGCATGTTGCAAACAGGTTCCCTGACATAGCAGTAATTGTTGTATATATACAGGACCCTTCAGGCTGTTTATATCACTGCTTGAGGAAACTGCAGCAGCTTTAACTGGCTTTTTCTAATCTAAAAGTTAACCACAAAATGTTGTGTTTTTTTAAATGTAATGTAAATTGGTAAATCTAAATTTAACTATTTTAATGATTCACAGCAAATTTGATCTTCAATTCATGAAGAAATGCACAGAGCTCATGTGGATGTTTATGGCATAGAGGCAGAAGACACATGGTTACAAGTTGTAAGAAATCTAATAAGGACCTTTTTTTAGTAACAACAGCCCGTTTTTCAAATGCGTAGTAACAAGTTTCACAAAGATGCAATCACACCAAGGTAAATATGCCCTTAATCTATTTTTTAAAATGCTGCTAAATCCCTCTTCACTTTATCCATTAGTTAAATCTTCCCTCAAGGGGAATATATGTGTGCATTTCTAATTAGCATGTCCACATGAAGAATACTCATACTAAAATATTCATTAATATAAACTATTCTTCTGATGTCTATAAACGACATTAGTGTGCTTGGACAGATGAAATACCAAGATACATTCTCACCATGGTGACCTACAAGAGAACTGTCATAACAGAGGCGGCTGTTGCCACTACAGCTTCCAGAACTCCTGCTGTTGATGCTGCTGCATAAGGAAAATCTGCTGCCCTTTTCTGCAGTTATTGGCTGAGCTCTGTCTGAAGATCAGATTACAGCTTGAGGGCAATGTTCACTCCTTACTGCACATCAGTAGCAAAGGGAGCATAAGAGCAATCAAGGTATGCCAAGTGTATCAATGGCCCAAATCTGCAATGTGCTGAGCACTTCCTGGGAGATGCTGAGTGCCCTGACCACCTCCTGTCTTCAGTAGGAGATGAGAGAACGTAGTATCCTTGCAAGATCAGCCCCTACAGATTCTGTTCTGCTCTCGTTGCTCAGAACAAAATCTCCTGGCTTTAGTAGGAGTATGATCCATATAAAGAGTGCAGGATAGACCCCAAAAAAGAAAATCCAATGGGTTTTTTAAAAAATGGAAATGAATGAACGTTCCCAGACGTCACATGAAATTGATAAAATAAACAATGGGGATGTTGTTCCTCTGCACATTTAACAACGTTAACTCTGTTCCCACACTGCAACCAAGGGCACTGCCAATAAGATATATAGGTATACACTGTAAGGATGCCTGTGCACCAATCTCAGGAGAAGAAAATGTATTGCATATAGTGCTTCCCTTTAACAAGCTATGGCTGCAGCTACCCATTACCTAATTGAATAAGTGAATTGTAAAATTACTGGTAAAGATATATGAATTACAGGAAGGTCTAAGGCAAGTCTCAAGATGACATAAGGTTGTTGTTGTTTTTTCTTTTAGATGCATGCTAGGCTGAGGAACAGAGCATGAGAGGGACTACTTTCCTGAGGCTTTTAGTCTGCAAAACAAATATGCAAGAAGAAGCCAGTCTCTCTGGAACAAGGTGTCAGAATTATAGGATTTTTATATTTTAAAAGCAACATTTTTAGAAATGGAAGGGACCCCAAAGGAGATCTGACTAACCTGGCCAGTACCCGATGCTATTAAATCCCTTCCCACACCCTGGGGCGGCAAGTGTATGGGCCTGTGGTGCCCGGGCTCCAGGAATACTCGGGGTCCGGGGGCCCAGCTACACCAATTTTCAGAGCCGGGTCTCTCCCCCGGTCCTGCCTGCTGACCCTGCGTGCCGCCCCCGCATGCCTCCCCCAGCCCCTGCCTGCCAACCCTGTGTGCCTCCCCCAGGCCCCGGAGCGTCCCTGCCTCAAGTGGGCAGCTGCCTTGCAACACAACACAAGAGTAGCGCCGCCGGCTGGTTGAGGCGGCTGCTGCACCTGCGGAGGGAGGAGGGAAGGAGGCACACACATGACTGGCAGCCCTCCCCTCCCCCGCACCCACCGGGAGGTGATGCCGAAGGGGCTTCCAGGATATGGGGTCTGGACCTCAACTGAGCAGCTGCTGGGGCTTGGGTGAGTGTCTGACAGTGTGATCCGCATCTCCCCGCCGCCCGCAGCCACCACTTCTGCCCCACGCTGGGCAAGGGGCAGCCCCATCCCCCGTGAGGCTACGATGAGGGGCAGCAGGCTGCAGCAGGGGAGGAGGCCACATGTAATGGCAACCCCCTCTCCCCCAGCACCCACTACAGAGGAGTTGAGGGGGCTTCCTGGACCTGAAACGGGCTGGCCCCTAGCAGCACATGCAGTGAGGGTGCTGGGTGAGTGTGCTGCCGGGGAGGGGGAGGGCTTGAGGACTGTGGAATCCTCCTCTCTAGCCTCAGCCCCAGGGCAGCCTGCCTGCACCCCAAACTCCTCATTCCCAGCCCCGCACCCCCAGCCAGAGCCCTCACCCCCCCCGCAGCCCAACCCTCTGCCCCACCCTGAGCCCCCTCCTGCACCGTGAACCCCGCATCCCTGCCCCCACCCCGCAGCCATCACCCCACACCCCAACCCTGTGCCCTAGTCCTCAGCCTCCTCCCCTCACACCTCAAACCCCTCATCCCCAGCCCCACCCCAGAGCCCGCACTCCCAATCAGAAACTGTTTAATAGGGAAACTGTTAAACGCTTATTGTTACTAGTCCATTTTTACATTATTTTAAAATATATATATTGGCTTACAAGGCAGGTGTGTGTGTGGGCGGGGGGAGCTTGGACCCTTTCTGGGCACCACCAAAAATTATACAAACCTGCCTCCCCTGCCCACACCCAATAATGAAACAATAGTGATCTGGTGAAAAATTTAGCAGGAAATATAGTGTGAAAAGGGGTGGTGTGGATGGAAAGTAATTAAAGAGACTTTGGGATTCTATCTTTCTAAAAGAAAAATAAAGCAATTTATATCTAAGTTACCAAGAAGTCAATGAAGCAGAAACCCACCATGAACTAGCCAGCACTTTTAGATTCGAGATGGGAGAGAGATCAAAGGACAGAAACATAGATGAATCACCGTGGGATAGGAGTATGATCCATAACTGACCACAAGAGCAAGAAAAATGAAGCATGTAATCCAGAACTATAAAAACACCACCAAACTTGGCATACTAAAGAGAGAGGCCACAGTTTCCCAGAGAAGCTGCCAGCCGGGAGAAGGAGTGGGCAGCATGAGGGTAGGTAAGAACTGTTTTCTCCAAAGATATGAACAGTGTAGCAGAACAGTTTCTGGAGCCCCCTACTGACATGATTATGTGCTTGATCCTACTCCTGTTGGGAGAAGGATCATTGTTTAGACCTGATTTTCTGTTGCCTGTGACTTGGGTAGTTATATACCACAAGAGGTTAAAAAGCAAATGGCTCCAGAACAAGTCCAGGCAACACAGAAGTCTAGACCTGTTCATTTTATACACTCTTTTCCCCCTCACCTCTTTTGAATAAATGCTTGTAGATTCCTTACAAAAAATAAATAAAGTACCTTGAAAGTGGAGAGCTGGCATGAAACCATTTATGTAATCATGATTTAACAATTATACCCAACTGTAGGGAAGATCAGGAAGTTACAATAAAGTGGAATGCAGGGAAGTGCCACTTTCTTTGTTTCAGAGAGAGTTTCCATGGCATTCCCCTTTTTATGCCTTTGCAATATTTGTACTGTTACAACAGAGAATTACTTGTAGGCATACACCAGCTCACTGCTGTAGCATATCAGAATTACATCTCAACTTGAGAGAGAGATTGACAATGGACTTAATATTATTTTAATTGAAATCAATGACAAAGTTCCCAGTGACTTCCATTGGGAAAGGGTTGGGCTCAATATATTCATAGCAACACTTATTAGGAATTTATTGGACTTGATTCTGATCTCACACCAATTTTTATACCACTTCACTGGAGTGACTCCTGATTTATACAAATGGAAATGAGATCAGAATCAGGCCATTATTGTCCATTCATTAATTATTTCGGAGTGCAAGACTAGAAACATTTCACAACTGGGCCTTGCTTCTGCTCCCATTGAAACCATGGCAGAAATCCAATGGTAAAGTTTTAGGCCTTTGGTTTCCATAAACATCAGTAAATTATCACTGCTTATGTATAACTGGAGCATGTATAAACAAACCTTTACGGCTGGACATAAGAATAGTTGTGCCTAGCCACACCATTTTAAAAGCTGACTTGGAAATAATAGCACAAAATGTCTTATGAATACACATCGAATAAGACAAAAATAAATAAATAAAACTAAAATGACAGAATTGTATGTGTCCCTGTAGCGAACGCATGCCTAATTAAATTTTAAAGAAATCACTCTCTGGAAATCATATCACTGTAAGCGGGTATAGAGACTAAGTAGCTGAATGCTCACTTACTGAATGAGTCAGCATGAGTCACTGGCAGACATGCAGTCCTGCGGATATGTGAATCTTCAAGGTAAATTTAGAAGCATTTCATGGCAACAAAATAATGTCATCCTACTGCTTTTTGTCTAGCTGACATTTAATGATGGTCCCAACTTTCCTGGAGAGCAGTAGATATTCTTAAATTAAACACATGTAACCTTTTTTCCTGCTATTTCTTCATTCTGACCTTTTAATTAGACAAACATAACACAAGTGTGAAAGCACATAAGGAAGCCTCTGGTTGTAAATAAAACTCTTGCTTGCTTGCATTAAACTTACAGACTAGAGCAACATTTGCTTTTAGAGTCTGAGTCCTGATTCCCTGATCAGATCAGAAAAGGTGGGTTTTCCCCCCTTAATTTTAATTGTTTCCACTTAAAGTTTAGAAATGGATGAGTTGCTATAACAAACAAGTTTATTTGGCTGACATTACTCCATATGTAATAAGTAAAGTAGAGACCATTTTGTTCTGAAGGATTTTTTTTATTTGGTAGATTTTTCCAATAACGTTTGGAGTGCTATGTGGAAGAGCAGGGAAGCATTTGTAGGGACTCACCCATTCTTTCTGCTCTACTGTTATGTAAAATTTCAGCTGAGAAGCATCTGTTCTCCCCTACCTATTTATCTTTAATTTTGCTCTCTTCCTGCTATTTATTGTATAAAGTACTTGTCCTGCACCTACTGAAGTGCATGGCAAGACTCCTATTGACTTTAATGGTGCAGTTAGGTCCTAAGCTCAACTATGTACATAGTTTAGAAATATAATTTGTATTTAAGACACTCTACAAAATAAGCACCCAGTCCTGCTCTCCTTGACATCAATTGGAGTTTTGCCATTGATTTCAATCAGAGAAGCATCAGGATCTAAGATGTATAGTTAGGTCCTGTGCCCAGTTAAGATTATTTTTGCACAGCTCTGGCATCACAAAGCATCCTTAAAGCAGGTATAACTGGCCATTTGGGGGTCTCCTCACCAAGGGGGAATCCCTGAGTGGTATAAGGCAGGCGTGTCACCCCCTCTCTCAGTTTAAGGAGCATGTCTTGTGAAAAGGAGGATGAGGTTTAAGTTGCCCTTGAAAGCTGGTGATCTCCAGTTTAGGAATGACCCATAGGGGCCATTGGGAAGTAGTGCAACCCAGAACTGCCCTAAAGCTCCTTTAAGATGCTTCTTGGGACAAGTTCAGTGGCCCCAGGATTGGGAGGATATAAAGGTGGCATAAAATCACCTTTACTTCCACCCTGAGCTGTGCCGGGTGACAAACAATGGAAAGGACTGCACCACATCTGCATCACTAGATGTCTTTTTTTTTTCAAAGTAACATTTGTAGTTTTTTGTGACTGGCATTTTGTTTATTACTATATGTTTGTACAAAATGTAATAGGCTAGGGCTCTGGACCCTGACTGGTGCTGTTATAATAGAAACAATAAATAACACTAATAATTAGAGGAAGGTGAAAATTACATTTTATGCTCTGAAAATATGAAAAGGGATAAACTCTCTATCAGTTGACCAGATGTTAAACCCCGCATCTTCCTGCAGTGTAAGAGACCTGAGGATTTATTAAGGGCTTTCATCTCCCTTGTTTTCAGTCTCTCTAGCATTTCCACAGAATTCACCACAGCTCTTATTGCTCTCTGTACTGATAAGATATTTCTTTGCCAAAACATCTTAATTCACTTTAAATATCCATTACCAACCAAGGCTGTGCTTTATGCTCCTCCAAGGCTGATATTGTCTTATGAAACCCTACTGACATAACACACTTGCACATTATGAGCCAGGATAGAATCTGGTCCACATGATTTAGAAGGAAGTTTTAAATTCTTCAACACTGACGGCATAATTTAAATATTAAAAAGAGATGGTTTCCTACATGTACAAAGCCACAGTAAATAAAACTGTCTCTTCTTATGTTTCATCCTGCAATGGGTGAAGATTTAATCTGATCTCTTCACAAGACAAAAAAGGACAACTAAAGTAAACATGCTCAGATGGAAGCATGTGTACCAGAAAGAAAAAACTACTCTGAATGCAATATATCCAATATATACCTACTCCCATTTAAATCAACTGCAAAGCTCCCATTGACTTCACTGGAGAAAGGCTTTGGCCCATAGTAAGTGGCTAAAAGATATTTAGAAAACTGAGAAAAATAAAGCTTGTTGATTCACTTTCTGAGGTTTAACAGGCCCAATCAAAGGTAAGAGCCACGGAAGATTCATGCTAATCTGAGAACTGCCTACCTCAAGTGTAATATCAAGGAGCATTCCATGCAGGTACCTATGAGACTCTCTGGTTAGCTTATCACATTTTCCAGCAGCTATTAATGCTGAAATATCTTATTAAGTATAAATTTAGACAGCTGAAACAGACATTTCTGCATAGGGTGGACAGGCATCCGGTTTTCGACTGGAACGCCTGGTCAAAAAGGAACCTTAGTGGTTCTGGTTGGCATCGCGGACCGGGCTGTTAAAAGTCTGGTCAGCAGCGCAGCTGGGGTCTGGGGCAAAGGCAGGCTCCCTGCCTGCTCTAGCTCTGTGTGGCTCCCAGAAGCAGCCGCCAGGTCCTTGTGGCCCCTAGGTGCATGGGCAGCCAGGAAGGCTCTGCGCGCTGCCCCCGCTCCAGTGCCGGCTCCACAGCTCCCTTTGGCCAGGAACTGCGGCCAGTGGGAGCTGTGTGGGCGGTGCCCGTAGGCGGGAGGGCAGCATGCGGACTGTCCCTGGCCGCCCTTGCGCTTAGGGATTTCAGGGACCTGGCAGCCACTTCCTGGGCAATGCAGTAAGCGCTGCCGGGACCCTGCATCTTGAACCCTCTCCCACACCCCAATCCTCTGCCCTGGCTCAGAGTCCCCTCCCACACCTCAAACCCCTCATCCCTGGCACCACCCCCAGAGTCTACACCCGTAGCGGGAGCCCTCACCCATGCCCTGCAATCCAACCCCCTGCCCCAGCCAAGAGCCCCCTCTTACACCCCAAACCCCTCATTCCTGGCCCCAACCCAGAGCCTGCACCCCCTGCTGGAGCCTGCACCCCCTCCCACACTCCAAACCCCTTGGCCCCAGGCCAGAGCCCCCTCTTGCATCCCTGAACCCCTCATCCCCGGCCCCACCCCAGAGCCCACACATCCAGACAGAGTCCTCACCCCCCACACATCCCAACACTCTGCCCCAGCCCGGAGCCCTCTCCTGCAACCCAACCCCCTGCCCCAGCCCAATGAAAGTGAGTTGAGGGTCAGGGAGAGCAAGTGACAGAGGGATGAGGGATGGAGCAAGTGGGGGCAGGGCCTCAGAGTAGGGACCGGGCCTTTGGGAAGGGGCGGGGTGGGGCAGGGCAGGGGCGTTCAGTTTTGTACCATTAGAAAGTTGGCAACCCTATTTCTGCCCTGTAACAAAGTGCCTTGCCCTAAGGGCTGAAAGGCCTGCAGCCAGCCAACCCTGATTACTGAGGAGTCATACCTGGGTGAGATCAGGTGTTTGCCTTAAAAAGAGCAGCAGGAGGATGCTGGGAGAAGGGGAAAGTTCAGGAAATAGTATGAACTGTTCTTGCTGTGATGAGCCTGAGTTCAGGGTTGTCACAGGCTGATCTGTGAGAGACCTTGACAAAGCAGAGCAAGTCTATAAAGGGCTCAGGCCAGAAGAGTCACCGTTGTGTTGTGTGGACTTTTGAATGGACTATATTTTGGGATATTTTAGTTTTACTTTGTTTATTTTGTGTTAGTTGTGTTTGTCCAGTCCACGAGGAGGGGTGTCTTTGACTCCTCCTCCTCTCCCCCCAAAAAAGCCTGGATGAAGTTTATCTGAATAGTGCAAAGGGGGAAACAAAAGTGGGGTGCTGTAGGGTGACTTCTGGCTATGAGGGCATGCTTGAGTGGTGGCTCATCCTTTATGTCCACTTTTTGTCATAGTACAGTTTTATGTCTCAAAAGATATGGCTTATGTGGGATATAATGGTGCATAGCCCCTCTGCTGCCTTTCTGCAGAGAGGGTGGATGGATATCACCCATAGGAAAAACTGAAACTTCATTTACTGTTAAAAAATGTTTCTGGTATCCATTTCCTCATGATACACACAGTTGAACAATAAAAAAGAATAGGCAGAAACCTCTGTTTGCGAGAAAGAGTCGAACCCTTGGCAGGAGGGATTCCCAAGCTAACCATTCTTTGATCATTGTGTGTTATTCTCTGTTTGATGTATAACTTCCCAGTCTGTTTGTAATTTCGAACAGCTACATAGAAAATGCATTCTGTCAGCATTTCTTGTATTACTACTTCAGCATCTGTTTATCTCTGATGTTTCTTGTTTGTTTTATGGAATCCCATTAAAAATCTCAAATCAAATAATGCTGTACTTACTGCTATATTTTGTGTTAATGCACAATAATTCTGCCCTTCTTCCAGTGTTATGAGCATCCTTAGAGACATTTTCCCTTTTTATCCACGACATCAATAGCTGCATGAAAGCATAACATGAGTAACAAACCTAGATGCTGAACCCCCAAAAAGTTACTCACATGTCTAAAGTTACATGCGTAGTACTACTAAATTCAGTGGGACCACTCATCTTCATCCAGGACTGTAAAGATTAAAAGCAACAACAATTGTGGTGGAAAAGCTAAAAGCCATTTGAAAACTAAAACCTAAAATGTTCAGGTTTAAATTTCTTAAATCACTTTCCTTAAAAACAAAAACTTCAACAGTACTTAGCCTATTACTAGAGTGTGCTAATGGGCATAATCATCATTGCATGTTCCATTTAAGCCCCCTTTTGGTTCTTCCCAGGGAAATCCAGCAGTGCAACAGACAGGCAGCGGTATTTCTGCAAACAGCGGAGTGGGTCTCTGCTCCATTTAGGGGAGGTGAAGGGAGGGTCATAAAGTCTAAAGTTATGCAGATTCAGTGGACCTTATGCCTGTGCAAATGGTAGTGAGGTCCTGAAGCAGTGGCTGAAGAGCAAAAGCTGCCATGGATTTGCTATTGTGTATCCATCAACAATACAGCCAGAACTAGGATTTTATCCTTCAATGTCAAAGAGGAAGATCCTGTATCAAGTGTTATCTTAGCGGATAGAATATGTGCCATACAACTGGTTTTATATTAATTTTATATTGGTGACAAAGGTTAGAAGTGAGTTAAACAAATACAGAATTTCTCAGGCCCAGTTCTTATCTCCATTACTATAATGTCAATGGAGTTACTCCAGATTTACACAAGTGTAACAGATCAAAGTCTGGCCCTTTGTCCTCATTGCTCCTATAATTTACCCATGCTGTATTAAACACATTGTTTATTAAATCAATAGAGATTTGAATAGTTCGTTTCCAAAATGTACAGTATATTGAACTGGAGTAGTCCATTAAAATTCTTTGTTCAGAGAGGAAGAAATTCCCTAGGCTCTTGGTCTTTTGCAATTAGATACGTTACTGGCAGATTTGTCCTACTTTTACCTATTTCCCTTTTTTTTTTTTTTTTTTTACTTTAGGAAATCCAGAAGTGCTTTTTTTTATAAATTTGCATACCATTTAATCTGCTGAGGGTACTGTTGCTAGCTATTTTATTGAAGTAAAGCTTTCAAAAAATATGAAAAGCGTGGGTTTTATTTCCTTTCACATCACTGAATCATCGTCTGCTCTCCTCCCCCAAGATGTACAGTACATCTGGATCAAACTGAAGGAATTGTCAGTCATATTTCCAGCTAATCAATGACCTACTTTATTAATACATTCCAAGCCTGGGCTCAAAGAGAGGCATTTTGCATTGAATGATGGTCTGATCAATAACTGGCATGAAGGACATGGCAGGGTACAGTGCAGTGGAACAGAGAATAGCTTTTACTAAATGTCATTTCATGACACCTCCCCTTGGTGGTCCAGTCTATTTTGAGTACAACAGGATGTCATAATTCAAATTACTTTTTGAAGTACAGATGTGCAGATTGTGGAAATATACTGAGCGGTGAACTGAAAACTTTTCAAATAAATATTAGCACATCACAAAAGAAAACAAACTTTATTTTTTGCTCTTTGCCATTTTGTTTTAGGCATCCTCCCAGCTACACTTGAAAGTGCAATACAGTGCGGCTGGCCTTAGAAAGACACACAGTATATTAATTATTAAACAAATTATTGAAATAGCATTACCATGCTATTATGACATTACAAGAATGGCACCATCTTTCTCAACAGATCGGCTCATTCTCTGTGCTCTGAGTCACATCTGCTTATTTTAGGGACAAAAATAAATGTTTACTACTTTTATTCCAGCTAACACTGCAGAATCAGCAGAATTATGGGAGAGTGAGCTGTATTCTGTTCTGCCTTGTGTATCATCAGCAGAATTGTTGAGTTCCTGCTGAAGCGCCAATGTTTCCACACACTTACACCGCAGGGTTACCATATCTAATAAATAAAAAAAAGAGGACCCTCCACGGGCCCTGGTCCCGCCCATTTCCCCACTCCAGCCCCGCCCCAACTCCGCCCCTTCCCCGCCCTAACTCTGCCCCCTCCTCCCTCCCACTCCCAGCTACGGGGAAAGGGCTGCCTGAGCACTACCGGCTTCACAGTTTGCCGGGCAGCCCCCAGACCCTGCACCCGGCCAGCGCTTCCCCAGCGCAGCTGGAGCCCGGGAGGGGAAGCGCCCAGCCGGGGGCGCAGGGTCTGGAGGCTGCCCGGCAAACCGTGAAGCTGGTAGCGCTCGGGCTTTGGGCAGCCCCTATGCCTCCGGACCCTGCGCCCCCAGCCGGGCACTTCCCCTCCCGGGCTCCGGCGGTGCAGGGTCTGGAGGCATGGGGGCTGCCCGAAGCTCGTAGCGCTCGGCTCTTAAACAGAGCCGAAGAGTCAGGGGAGGAGCAGAGCAGAGCCTCTGCT